>NC_056605.1:9831796-9943166 GCF_018340385.1 Cyprinus carpio
ACTTTTGGGTTGAAAATCTCGGGATAAAAAGTCTACGCTCATGCCAGGAACAGTGGATAAAGCAAGCATAGGGGAAAATTTTGGCCTGGCGTTATTCCTCATTGCCTTGACTAGGTGGGAAGGGCAGGGCTACAGCATGCTCCTGTGCAAGAGCTGCTAGCTCTTTGAGAAACTCAGAGAAAATAACAGCACAGTAGACTGCGTTTTTCACCCTTAGTGCCTCTGCCTGCTTCTCCAGGCCAGAGGCCCCACTGGCTGCACCACCCCGAAACAAAGCACTGTGCAGAGACTGCCCTCCATCTCTCACATGGGCCAAGGCCAACGAGCTGCATGTCGAGCTCTCGTAGGACTGTTGTGTGCCTCAGGATAAGATCGCCCAGAGATGGTTTCGGCTTTTAACTGTGAGAAGAGAAGAAGAGAGAAGAGAAGAGAAAGAAAGAAGAGAAGAGAAGAGAAGAGAAGAGAATAGAGAAGAGAAGAGAAGAGAAGAGAAGAGAAAGAAGAGAAGAGAAGAGAAGAAAAGAAGAAAGAGAAAAAAATTAATAAGTTTCCTTGTGCATTATAATTCCTCTTTAGGCCATTTCACAAATGAGTTGAAAAGTAAGTGAAGTGTCTCCTTTAATTGACTGAATATAATGACAAATTCTCAGGGTATATGAAGAGTTTTTCAAAAGAAAAGTGTTAGACTTCAAGACCTCTTCTGAGAGAGGTCTTCTGTACAAATAAAATTAATATTGTGTGTTTGTACAGAGTAAATACTAAAGACATATCTTACTCAATATACAGTATGCACATGTACTGATATTGGTTTATGTTCTAATATATTAATTTTAATGCTGTCAAAATTAGGGTGTTAAAGGGGATTATATTAAAATATTTAATGCAATTTACCCAGGAGCGGAGCTAATTGGCTACCGCACTCCACAACTGCTGCTTCCCGTGTCTTTTCTTGACAAGAATTGCATTCATTTAGATGCAGAACATACGTCAGATCCACGTCACGTTTAGCAGTGCAACTCTTAAAGTAATAGCAGCCAAAATAACCTAATAACCCAGCTGCTATGATGTCTGTTAATCAAAGAACGAAAGAAAAAGGGGAAAATCAATAACTGTTTGTAGCTTTAATGATTCGCCTATATTTAATTTAGAAATTCATGTTTCATAACTTTTTCAATTTTGAAGTGCACAGTTAAATATTAATAAACGTTAAATTGATAGCTCTCAATTATACTGTAATGTTGAACGGCTATAGTCAATGGTTAAATATAAGGGGGAAAACTATTTCCTAGAGAAATCAGTAGTATTGGTATCAGTGATACTCGGCCTTCAGTCATAAAAAAAAAAAAAAAGATGCCATTGAACAAATATTAACAATACCTTAATTTGAAGACTGAATGTGAAATCATTGCAATATAAAAGTACATTTAAAAACTTTAATGTTAGGTGGAATTAATCGCGATTAATTTCAGAAAAAAATGTGCGACTAATTCGTTTTTTTTTTTACATCGATTAATAGCACTAATTAATACATACAAAATAGATCAATATTGGATTTTGCTGATGCTATAATAATGTTTAAAGTGTCTTCCTGGGACAGGGCAGCTCAGAGAGAAGCCACATAAGAACTTATGTTGAATTAATATATTTTTTGTGAACAAATACCATAAATATACAAAAAAACATTTATGCATAATGCAGTACTTTTTAATTATAGACAAGCCTGAAATACTCAGGACTCTTGACAGAAATTGCCTATGGTTTAACGCCTTCCAGCGTCTCTTTCTGTATAAGGGACTTAAAATTGTATGCACTGTGCACTGTATATGAACACTTACAACCATCTACAACATTACTATATAAAACCCATAAAGTAAACATGGTTTTTAATTCACTGAAAGCAGATCATAACCAATTGCTTGGCATAAATTTCAAGGTTTTCATTGACGTGACTGCTCTGAAAACACAAGACTGTAGAATGCCCCAATAACACAATATTTACTTTGAACGTGCAGCAATCAGAATAAATTCAATCATGAATTTTAATAATTTCTTTTCCCCAAAATTTTAAAGACCCCTTTAAATGTTCATTAAGATTTCTTTTATATTATTTAAATATTTAGGTCTAATATATTTAGAATTTCATGGTCTTATATTCAAAATATTATTTTAAAGGCTTATTTTGTGATATGACCGGTTAGTGTGTATTATCCTTTACAAGGAAAAACTCTCAAAACATGTCACATCAAAAATAACATGATCCTTGTTTTTGTTTCTGGAAAATTTCTCTTTAATCCCCTACTTAATGAGTCTGACGACGGAGATTGGGCACTCCCATGGGTGAGTCAGACCAGTCTAACTTTCCTCTTCAACCAGAAAGGGGCGACCTTTTTTAACAGGGCAGGGAAATCCTCGTGTGCTGCAGCAAATGCTTCAATGCGATTTTTACTGATCCTAGCACCTGAATAATAGAAAGAGAAGGATCAAAGTTTTTAAAATTTTTAAATTAAAAATTTTTTTTAAATTAATTCTTACTCAAATTTTTATCCCTATAACCATTATACAACTTAATTTTTTTTTTTTTTTACCATAAAGCTCAAAAAGTGCCAATGACAAAAAAGACAGTTTTCGAGTAGTTAAAATCAATTTAATAAAAAGAGAAACTGAAAGTGATTCAGTCTTTGCATATTTTATATTAAGCAGTCATGCAGATGGATTTGTCATATTTCTTCGTTATGCATTGCTGCATTACCTGAATGAGTGATTTAACCCACTGGGCTGAAACACCATGTTTGGCGTTGAGGAGGAAAGGCGGAGGAGAGCTGAGGTAACAGGCCAGCTGGAACACACACCCCGTCAGCAAAATGTTCACATATGGGAGTTTCTGCATCATACTCTCCAGTTTATTGAACAGGACTGTTATAAATGGACCTACACAGAGGAGAAGGGGAACCCAGTGACTAAGGGTTAGCACTTGCTGAACTTGCACAAGTAACATAAGCACTCAAATCTTTAATTTTGGGTCATCTCTACATGAAACCTGTGTACGGTTGAGCAAGAGGTTGCCCGAGGTCGTGCGGGGCTAAACACCCCAGGGGCAGAGCTGTCAGGCTTCGTTTTCACTAAAGCGCTGCTCAGTCTCCACGGGAAGACAGTCCTCATCTGTCAGGCTGGGAGCAGGAGCAGTGTGAAATTCCCGAGAGGACTCCTCCGAGCTGCGTGAAAAAACCCCTCCTCTCCTTCCCGTTCCTCCCAGCCCCTCGCTCCTGGTAAAAGCCTCATGCTGATTCCCTGGTATTTCGATCTCCAGACAATGGCCCCGACGGCGCCCGCTCAGCAACTCCTCAATCAACCTCCAAGGGACTCCAAAACCCCTGCTTTCATGGGGAACTGTGGAAGTCTCGGTCAAGGCAGGAACGGGAGATAATCTCGGGCTCTCACTTTGCAGACACTCATGGGTAGAAGAGGGCACGGAGGTTTGATGTTGCAGATGTGGCATCACCTGCACCTGAGATGATTTCATTGCCGATCCTACATGGAAGTCATTGTAGTCAACCGGGCACATACCCATTGACCCGTTCATCCCTGACTCCACCACGCTGTATTTACATCAGAGCCCCTTTTTCACTTTCTTAACTTCCATTCTCTCATCCACACTGTCTGTGAGCTCCCTGCCCCATGCCATTATAGAGCGGGGGGATAGGTGCCGAATGAGAGTGCTGGGAAAACGGTTTCCACAGCCCTGTTATTTCTGTGGGAGACTGGTGCAGAAGAAGAAGACTGGAGAGGTATAGAACTGGGAAGAAGGCTGCGTTCTTACTGCGGGTGTGAGACTGATACATTTTCTTGCTGATGGTAACCCCACTCTCCACTATCTCGATCTGAACTGCTCCACTCTGCACGGCTGCAGCCACCACTGCTGCCCTCTGCTGAGCGGGGTCCATTATGGAGAAATGCTCTTGTACCATACTGAGGGGGGGGTTGGACATAGGAGGGGAGGTGGAGGAAGAACAGAGTTTGGAGAGGTTTTCCTCCATCGTAAGGGGCTGACCAGTCTCGACAGGCCCAGGAGCAGAGCTCAATACCCTTCCGAGCATCCGCGGTACTCCAGGTACCAGTCTCTCCTTCTGAAGCATCTTGGGTTGGTGCTGGGGCTGTCAGGGGACAGGGGGGAGGAAATACTACCACGAGGAGAAGGGGTAGCGTTCTCTGAGCCAGACGAGGGGGGGATGGCTTGGCCTCCTGAGCTTTGCTGTCGAATAAAGAACGACGGGAAGGATGTTGGGTCCCTTTGGGGGAACCGGTGACTCTGAAGTGGGACTACCTAACACTGTAGAAAAAAGGAAGAAAAAACATTTTGTAGGCATGAACAGCAGCAAGTTTTTTTCAGCGCAGTCTAAAAGCACATCGGGAAATGTCCTGACACAGCTACCCTTTTCCCCAAAAGGCAGGGTTTATCATCCCGCTCACTAGAGGTGCTGCAGTGATTTGGCAGCATTTTGGTATCAGGGAAAGGAACTTGTCAGCTGATTTGCCATAGAGGTCTGTTTCTCTGACTGCCCTTCGCTGACTCAGCATTACATTGTGCATGGCAACAGATACCAGAGACAAAAATTAAATAACAGTTTTATTTTTTGCACACAATAATAATTATTTTAGTTTTCTTTCCCCAAAGTATGGCAATTCAAATGGGTATAAAACCCAAAATAATCTTATTACATATGACACACAATATTGATCTACTCTACCATTGATTACAAAAAATTTTTTTTTGTAAGATCTTTTATGCACAAGACGTCTTCATTTTTTTGATCAAAAAAACAGCTCAAACAGTAATTTGTCCAAAAAAGATTATAATTTATATATGTCATTAATTCCTGTGAGGCAAGGCTGAATTTTCAGAAGCCATTAATCCATCATCAGTGTCACATGGCCATAAATTACAGTAATATGTAGTTTTGACACCAAGTAACATTTCCTATTATCATCATCATCAATGTTGAAATAATAAAATTTTTGTGCAACCATGATAACAATTTATTTAAAATTGATTTAAAATAGAATCCTTGTAACATTATGCCTTTACTGTCACTTTTGATCAATTGAATACATCTTGTGAAATATAAGTATTTAATTTCTTGTTAAAAAATCGTACTGAAACCCCAAACCTTTAATGGTGGTCTATGTATGCATTGCAATTTGCAAAATGCATGTCCAAAACCAACTATAAACACCAAAGCTTTTTTTGTAGGCTTTTCTTGATTGCAAATTGAGTCACACACCCAAGCACACAAATACCTGAGAACAAGCTGGAGCATGAGGTCTTCACAGTTGAGACTGAGCAATGTCTTGAAAAACTCAAGAGACCATGCACAGCTTCAAAGAGAGGGAAAGAGAAAAAACAATGCAACTTTAGTCACTCCCATTCCCAGGAATATACTGCTTCTTCAAAGCTAACTCTACAGCACTGACAAAACATTTTCTTTTCTATCTATGTGTAGCGTATGTCAAACTAACCCGTGAATTGCTGCTGATGCGTGTGAGTATGTATCAAGGATGGGGTCGTTGTCATGCGATGCAACAGAATAAAGCGCAGGAAGTCTTAAGGAGGAAGTTTCTGTGATACGCGTAAAAAAAAGTCCAGATATCCGTGCTTGCTAATCTCATCCACTGACGCTGACATGGGAACCATGAAAGAGAGAGAGAGAGAAGAAATCAAAAAAAAGAGAAAAAGAATACTATTCAAAACATTGTTTTATAATAAAAGAATATGGAAACTGCAATCTATGCCAAATATGGCTCACATCTTCAGCCGTTCAGTGTGGTTCACCTTGTGCAGGCGGGCCCATGACTGGAACCAGGACCCTTGTGGAGGTAGTCAAAGTTGGCGCGCACAAGAGGGTGTGCCACCTGTACTACAGCGTTACAGAATTCAGACTGTTCTGAAAAGCACTAGAGAGGAGCAAAACCCCCTCCATTTCCCCCTCCCAGGGGGTGCCCGTCGTCACCCCCCGTACCTCAATCTTCCTTGGCAGGGATGAATCAGTCCACTCACCCTGTCGCTAGCACCTGGAAACGAACAATGGGTGCCAACATTATTTCATGAAGTTTTACCAATTCAAACATAAACTGAATGAAAAAACATTTGCAATATGCCATCTGAAAACAAAGCAAATGAACCTATACATTTGATAAGTTTGCAACAATTTTTTGGCTAATGAACTATATAAGTTGTAATAAACGATTATTCACCGCTGCTTCACCTTTGAATAACACATTATGGTAAAATCGTTTTAACCACAGGACTTCCTTTTATTAATTTTTTTTTTTTTGCCCAACTACAACAAAAGTACAGCTCTTATTTCAAGCACAGTTATTGTTATTCCAACATCTCAGCAAAGGGAAAAATGATACACTCACTTTAATAAAAATTCAGCAAATGCAGTTCCAGAATGGAGACTAATTTTTCAATTTCCTGCCATAAGGATTTCTATTCAAATACTGTATTGTCAATGGAACATTCACTGAATAATGGTAAACATTAATGCTCAAGTATGGTGCAGAACATCATTCACATCAGGGCTGAGTGTTATATCTGGAAGTAAATCATGTCTTATAGAGCCAACAAACAGGCCACCAAGAAAAACTAGCAGATAGATCTTGCATCACTAGCATAACTAAAATAGATATATGTGACACAAAGTAAAAAAAATAATAAATAAAGTGAGAGAGGAAACTGTGAAGGTACTGACAGCATGGAAGTCCTAGATTAAACCTCCAGTTGCATGTGTAAGTGCGGTCAGATGAATGCTCATATATATCTCAAGAGAAAAGAGGACAGAGGAGAGGAAAGCCGCACATCCACTGGAACAATATACTGAGTCCAAAAACTGCAGCACAACTGCAGATGACAATGTGGCCTTTTCATTCCACAGTACCCAATACAACCCCAGAGAAAAATTACTACAGGACTTTATTATCTCCCCTGAAAAAGCTCAGATTGGGCACTCATAGAAATGAACGAAGCGACATTTCAATCGCATGGCCCAAACACAAAAAAAGGCCCCATTCATAGAATGAATAGAAAAGATCCAATTAAATTAAGACACCCACTAAACGAGAAAAAACATGGAGGATACACAACAAAACACTCATGCTTACTGGAAGAAGTAGGGAGGTCTCTCTGCGATGTGACGTGCAACAGAGTGGGTGCTGGCAGAGGTTGCACATGACGAGCAGTAGGCGCGTCACGGGCCTTGCTGCCCCAGAGAGCTCGCTCGATGAATAAATGGCACCAACAGGGAAGAAGCGTCAGCAGGTTAGTGTGACCCCTGTGTACCTGTCCCACACCTAAATAATCAACCTCCAAAAAACTGCAGCGCTTCCTTCGCCATGCACACACATAGGGTTGAAATGACCACAAACATACAAACCTTCTTAGTTACCCTATTAGGAAAACCCGATCATGTCCAATATGGCACAAAAATCAGGTATTTGTACATTACAGCTGTATGCCCCTTCATGCTTGAGCTCATATGAACTGCCACGGCTTCTTTAAATCAAATAAACTAATAAAAGCAGTTCCATTTGGAAAAAAACAAACAACCAACAAAAACCACGAGCGACCCATATGCAGACTTATCATTAAAGTACCGGGAAAATGGTGTAACAAGCCTCTAACCAATTTTTCTAAGCTCATATGATGGTTGTAATTGAATGTTGTTCGCAAAAATGTGGAACCTCTGGAATCTAATGGGAACTCAAGGACAAGGACCGGTTTCACAATGATTTGTAATCTGCAAAATTCTGTGGAATCCACTTTAAATATGGGGAACAATTGCACAACTGACAAGTCTGCAGAGCAGGTTTCGTGGGCAGGCCTGGTCTTGACTAATAATAAATGGTTTCAACAGTGTGTCAGCATATGCTGTCAAACACCTGATTTAGCAGCAGTACGAGGCTGGACTCTAGGGAAGCAGAGGGCAGCCCAAAGGGGGGATCCACACATTGCTCCCAGCAGGCCTTCGGAGTTGTTGTCAGTACGGCACTGTGCAGGAGCAGGGGCTGAATGTGGACTGTCAATCAGCATTTCAAACAATTCAACAGCTTCGAGCTGGCTGTCTGGATCCAGACCCGGGCGCAAATGCCATTGATCCAAATCATCAAGGATTTTTCTCCGCCATCCAACATCTGCAGAATAGGAACCCATTGCTGCAGACATTTCACAATCCATCGTCACATAAACTCAAGCCTCCTTCATATGGATGAAACAGCACAAATGTGATACAACAACAAATGTATGCTCCATCGAGCTCACAGGGAGAGTGTTTTAAAATGGGTGATTAATGTCTCCCCCAGGCTGGGCTCTCTTTCAAGCGGAGCAGGCACAAGCATCTGATCTGTGTGATTGCGAACTGCAAGTGAGATCATCGGCATACCACCCACTGAAGACTCTCTCGGTTTTTCAACACCCCTGACAACCCTGATCAAAAAAGAACAAAAACTGTTAAAATTCTATTTTGTGGCAAGGTCAACAGAGGAATAGGTATCTATATTGAGGTAGTGGAAAACAATCCAAATAAGAGAGCACTGGACATACACCACGGAGGATCTAACCTGTTGATGTGTGGGGTAACTACTGTATGTATTATATTTGAGCATAAAAGGTCACTGACATGCCCTTAACTAGACATAAGAACTATAAAGGCATTTTGTTTCATACATAAAAAACACACATTTCCAAATTACAACTCCAAGCAAATAAAACCAAGTGTTTTTGACATTATTCAATATGGAATAGACAACTGTGAGTGCTTTTAGTCAGAGCAGCATGCCACGAGCATTCATTTTACCCCTATAAAGCCAACATTATCATGTTGATACATGAATTTCGTATGCTCTCTGTTTTATCAACACAATCAAAAACGCTGACTGACAAACCTGTTTGTAACACAATTCTACTACCTGCATTCTTACCCTCTGACTGATAGTTCATACTTTCATGTGAACAAGTAAAAAACACTAATTCCGGAGTTTAGTTAAGGAGTTTATTTCCACAATTATTATGAAAGAAAATAATACTATGATGCTGTCCTCAGTCTCACCTGTCTCCATTGTTTTTCAACCACCATAAGATCAAGTCTCTCGGTCGGCAGGTGCATGGGCTGGAGGGATGGCTGCATGTCGACCGATCTCCGAGTGCCCTGGACCTCTTCGGATTTAACGGACTCAGCCTACTCATCGTTGCGCACAAGAGCTGATCCAAATTTTGATCAAAAGGTTCAAACACGGGAAGAATAAAGGGGAGAGAGGGAAGACATAGTGTGTGCTCAAGGAGAATAAAAAGAAGTAAAATGGGCCCAGGTGTGGGTAAAGACGGAACTAAAGACACACAAAAAAAGGGGCCAAAAATCAAGAAATGAAAAGTTTTTAGTTTGAAGAAATAAGAGGTAACAATGCATAGATAGGATGGAATCCTGGTAAAGTCTGCAGGACCCAGTCACTGTAACACCCCATGATCATTGTTGTGAGCATGCCGAGGCTTGTCTTCACGTCCCGGTCTATTGCCAGTTGGCTGTCGGCACTTATACTCCCATACCGATACATAGACTCCTCACACACACACCTGCAGGTGCACAGAAAGTAGAGCGAGAGGTCATTGAATGACAACCTTCACACCTTCAGGTAAAAACAACAGTACAGCCAGTCAGTAATAAAGTTTAGATTCTGAGGATGCTTCAAAGGGCAAGGCACACAACCATAAATTCCCATTAGGGCAGCAACGACACTCATAAGTGGTATAAGTAAAGGATGCTGAAAGTCAGCTTTTGCATCACAGGAATAATTTTTTTTTTTTCAAAATACCATGAGGGCTGCAACTATTCGTGAGAGAGTCCCCGCTTAACATAGCATACTAATATGATTAAATATCCTCTAATGTTCAAGATTTTGGATAGATGAGAATTTTCTTTTTTTTTTTTTCGTCTTCTTAGAAGGATACATTAATTGATCAAAACATAACAGGTATGGGAGTAATGGACGTGTTGCCATCACACAGGAATAAAATTTCCTCTTTTTAAATATACGAGAGAAAATACTTGTTTAAACTGAAAATATAATTTCCCAGTATAACTGTTTTTACTGTAATACCGTGAATCATAATAAATGCAGCCTTGGGGAAACATAAAAGATTTCAAAAACAATTAAAAAAAAAAAAATGTACAGACGCCAAACTTTTGCACGGTAAAGCAGCCCCATAATTCTTACTTTAATTAAAAGCCACCATTTATTTCTGGAATTTTATAAAGGGGTCCTATGACTTTGCTAAAAAGAACATATAGTGTGTGTATTTCGGTGTAATGAAATGTGTTTACGCTTTCTAAAAGAGTAAAAAAAGACTTATGGTTCAAAAACTGTACATCAAGTGGGTCGCAACAGGCATAACGTTTTTGCAGCAATGTTTTTATTTGAGATTAATTGCGAGCTTTTAATTCGAAAAGCTTTTATTTCACGCATGCAATGTCTAATATTAAAGTCTTTGCAAACAGGAACAACTTCGTTTGCAGATAAAACACCAGGTTTTGCATTCACAAAACTAGGTAGGATGAACGCCAGTTGTGTTTCTATTCTTCTTTGTCCTTGTCCTCCGTTAAAAAAAACATATTTAAAAAAAAAAAATTTCAATTGTTTTTAAATATGGAAATATTTGGTTTGATCTGTTCTGGAACAGTGTTGTGAATACAACTTAACCACTGATTTCTAGTTCTGGCCCTCTTTTGGAAGGCCAAACACAAGTCAGCTTCGCTTTCAACAATGAAAAATAGAGCATGTCCACAACATGGGCGGCGACAGCAGCAAACAATTACTACAGCATAGAATAAAAGTAACGCCTTCTTTCTTTTTGCGGTGACATTTTGGGCGGTGTTATGGCAATCTTCCACACAGTGACGCAGGACAATGTGGGGGTGTGTTTAACCTGAGGCCAATTTTTATGGAGGGCATGGACGATTGCCCCTTAACTTTTTTTATAAAGAATATCTCTTAATTTAGTCTTTGCAACGTTTAAGGGATCTTATCTATTCATGAACAAGCTTGTGAACACTCCAAAGACAAAGGAAACCTTGAATCGACATCATGGACCTTCCCTTTAAAAATACATTTTATTACACATCTTGCCCAATCTTCATGTTTGCAAAAGGGAAAATGAACATCAAGGCTCCTGGGATCTGTTCATTCAATTTAGCCATTTCTGACAAAAACACAACATCATGGCATGGAGTTTTTGAAGCAAAGTTATGGTAACAGGAATGTGAATATTAAATCGAGTCATGGGATATGTTGCGGTAACACTTATTTTGATAGTCCACTTTTGATATTCTACTAACAATAATAAACACTGCAACAACATGACAAAAATCAGAAATAAAAATACTAGTAATCTGTCTATCTTCTAACACTTTATTTTGATGGGTCTACAACATACAAAGAATTTGTATGTTGCTCCTAGCCAGAATTTGTTAGTATAGCACCCTGAGATAAAAGAATCAATGCTTGAAAGCAGAAAGCAATGAAAGGTTTAATCATAAAATAAAGCACACTAGTAGAAATGCAGCACACCAGTAGATGTCTCCATATAATGGTCAAACATCTAATCAATATGGTGTCTGGTGAAACAACTGCACCAATAATACAAAAGGCAAAAGCAACTCGCAACTCTAAATAACTGCAAGTGGCAGCCTCTTACTGTATATTTCATCTTATGCATTCAGATGGAATTTTCAGAAAACCTACCTGCAAAAAACATCTGTAGCAGCTGATTTTCTGTGATGTTACACACACATCTTCCTGTGGTCTTAACTAATGCAACACTTCCTGTGTTATCAAAACCAGTGACACATATTGTTTTAGTATTTGAGACTAATTTCAGTGCAAACAACAAGGAGGATCAAAAAAAGCAGTAACTTGAGAAATAGGTCAAAAATAATGCAAACACAAAAATCAAAAGCTAGTTTCGGAAGCACCAAACACAATACAGACACGTCCACCCTGCCATTCAACTGAAAAACTACTCCTTGACCGTGGACAAGAAATAAGGCTTCTTCCTCTACAAAAGAACTCCCTCATCCCAAGAAAGACAGTTCACAATTCCAATGACATAATGCTAGAGGCTGTCTCTTGAGGAAGGGCCCCTGTAGCAAGAGGAGGAGCTTCCAGATGTGCTCAAACCTCAAGAGAGGATTAGCAACCCAGGCTTTTGGTACTGTCAATTTGAATAGTATGGAGTCACAGAACAATCAATTACAGCAGGGTCCACTGTTCTCAGACCCAAGTCAAACAACATCTACTTACAAGTGCACCAGTTTCTAGCCAGCAAGATGGCAGTTAACGTCAGCTTGGCATAGTTTCCCTTCTCCTCTAATTAGTTTTAAAGTAGTTATGTCTTTCAGATGTGCCTACAGCCCACTGACCACTAGTCTCCGTCTGATACTCTGTCTCTCTCTCTCATAAGGGGTAGTTATCTGCTTAAGTCAGTCCAGTCCCTCAGTTACATCACTGCCAAATCATACTGTGTGGCCAAGCAGCAATGACTATGTTACTATCAAAACTAGGGATATGCTGGTATCATGTGGCAATTAATTGCTAATGTTGGGATTTTAGTAACATGTATAACGAGTGCGGTATTATCATGATGTTTGAAAATTAGTTGCAAAACAAGTATTATCATAATTCAGTATACAAGGTTTAATTTTTTTTATAATAACAAAAAAACTGAACATTTAAATAGCCTACAATAAAGCAGTACAACCAAAAAATGTATCAGGCTAAATACTTTTTTTTTTTACACAGATTAAAAGTGCAAAAAGATTTATAAAGACCAATATGTATCACTTTACATTAAGATCTCATTAAATAACCTTAGTTAATACATTCACATCACACAATGAGCAATACCTACATTTTCAACATATGTTATTAATCTTTGTTAACAAAAAAAAATTACACATGCTTAGTTCATGTTAACTCATTGCAAATAACACAGTTTGCACACTTTTGATTTTAAGAATGTGTTATTAAAGATTGCAATTACCTAAGGTTGTGCCACACACTAGACGATTTCAAGACCCGATTTTAAGGGCCGATTTGCCACCCCGAACGAATCGTTTCTTTTGTCCAAAAAATCCTCTATTGTGTGGTGTCATTACGATTATTTAACTGCTCCCGATCGAGATAGTGTCACCAAACTCAAATTGTAAATATCAAACATGTTTGATATTTCCGACTCTTGATCGGGCTGCCTCTGACGTGACACCCACGAGAGCCAATGAGAGCGAGCAAGCATCACCCTAAAATGCTGTTGCATGCTTCTATAGCTGAAACCTAGGAAGAACCATAAAAGGCCATGAGAATGCAGAGAAACACCACCCCATTTTTCCTCTCCTTTGTTTATCCCTGTGGAAAACGAGTCAGCTGACAATATGGATTGTCCTCTATTTGGTTGTCTTCTCTAGTCACATTGGATCTCGTGGAGTCTCCCTTTGCGATCACGTGTCACATGTGAAATTCGGTCCAACAATCCATCACGTGTGTGGTCTAGTCGAATCAATCTAGTGATGTGAGGTTCAAGAGGATTTTAAGGCTAAAAACCCATCGGTTCCAAACTGTCTTATTGTCTGTGCGTCTCCCAAGGTTTTTACAGTGGTAATATTTGAAAATCTTCTAGTGTTGCAGCCAGCTTAGAGATTAAGACTGTTTTTTAGTTTATTTTTATTTATGTTAACTAAATGATTAACTAATTACACCTAGAATGAAGCCCTAATGTAAAGTTGTGACCAAAGCATACGAACTCAAAACACTTTCAAACACTATCTACGGCATGTTGTAGTCACTGCTCTTTATATTTAAAATACATGGTTGTCGTCCAGATTAAAATGTCAAAAAGTTTTAAAATAACTAGCCTATTAAGTCTACAGATTTAAGTATTTGACGCTGTGATTGACCCATAGCGACTAACAAAAATATGAATGTTTATTTCACTAATTAAATACCTTTGGGGTTTCCTGGGTAACGGGCGCATTTCTGCCATATGCTAGAGGCGTGAATGTGCGCTTTCATCCCAGAGCATCTCTCAAGCGATCCGCCCATGCGCTTCTCATCCGTGCTCGTTTACATCTGTGTGTGCATTGTGACCAGTGATGGGAAAAAAGGATTCTTAAAATGCATGCAAAATTCAGAATAATTTGTAATAAAATAATTATTCTCTGCATTTTGACGTGCTCTCGATTAACAATCTCGTGCAAGTCAGTCTCGTGATCTATCCCATGACCGAATTACGGACACATGTCTATTATCAACACAAAACACCTATTATATTCAGCACACATTCAGTCGGGTTGTGATGGTGAGGAAAATGTTCCCACCGCATTAATCTCAGAAAACCTTGTGAAACCCCCGGGTAACTCACAACCCCCCCCCCCCCCCCCCCCCCCCTAAACGCTGAGTATCACCGGACGCAGTAGGCCCGCAAGAGTGCGGCCACCGCAGTGCTTCACTCTATACGGTACTAAACTTTCCTTTGCATTCATTAAAATAGGCTTGAATAAAGAGGCCTCCCACCAGTTATTTTCCAATTTCAAAGAGTGGCAATTTGAGCGTAGTTGCCAATTGTTCGTTGTTTAGAGTTTCGTTTTAATCCTTCCGTACTTTTCCTCGCTTTCAATCGCTGTGTGGTCCTCGTTCGTAAGCAGCGCGGTTGTGTGCATTTTTACTCTTGAAATTATAGACTGATTAAATCTCGCAGCAATTCAAAGGACCTTCAAGTGCTTGAATGCAGAACAACGAAAATAGCACGGGGGGTGTTGGTAGCCGCCAGGTAGCACGTTTTATTAGCAAAATGCACTAAGCCCAACGTACTGGAGGCCTCAACATACACCTTTATGTCCACATAAACATAATAATATTTTCCACAAAGTTGTAAATAAGATCACAACACTCCGCCAACAAATGTAATACCCGGAACCTACCTAAGATCCAAATGTTAAAAAAAACTCCAAAATCACCTTAGATTCAATGGGCAATAAGCAAACAAAAGTCTACCTCCACCTAGTTCTCAAATCCCAAGATAACATTTATTTGTCCAACTCCCGAGACAAGAGAGTTTTTACAAAACACACTTTTCTCTGGCTACATACATTCCTTTTATTACCTTTTCCCACCCACCTTTTTTTTTCAATTTCTCGCCCTTCACTTATCACAAGCCTAACCAACAGTGGGCTGTAATGGACTAAACAGCGGAGATTATCCTGAGCAGTCCAGATTCAAGCCAGCTCTGCCTGCTAAGGCCCAAGGGAAAAAACAGTACCGATCCATTGTGATTTTGAACTGTGATTTACTTTATAGACCCTGTAACCACAAACTACCACTGTAGGCACATAAACTACTGGTCGTATTCAAGAGATTCATCTATATGCTCTTTTAAAAACCTTACAACAATAACATTCACCGTGGTCTATGATCACCCCAGGCACCTGGTATGTTTCAGAAATTGGCTTCGTTATAAGACGTCACTGTACGAATCAATATATCATTGATGTAGGACAAACATGCTGAACCATAAAGATCATCTCCCCGTACAGTAAGGCCCGTAGAGGAGGACAACGGCATCAGTGCTAAAACATGCCACTCCCAATTCAGTAATTCAAAATGATTCCTGCTACCATCTGGACTAATCCATAGAGACTCTAGTATAGCAAGAGATGGTTACCGGCCTTTACCCTTGGTTGATTGAGTCATCTAAGTCAGACATGTTTGTTTGCATTCAAAAAACAGCAAGCTGCAAAGAACCGCCTGAAATAGAATCTCCCCTGCCCTTTGTCTGTCCGGTGCCTCTACAATGCAAATGTTTCACCTGGGCTCGAGGACTCTGGAAAAAATTTGCACCAAGTGAACAGTATTTACATCAACTTAATCTCTACACTCTATATAAGCACACTAAAATATTTCAGCATGGAGATGTCAGTAAATAAAGGCCTTTGTACCCAAATGCGCGTTTAGGCCTTACTTTATATCAGAGCGTAAAAACCAGTATGATACCTGACTACTCATTTTCCAGCCCAATAAGCTGCACTGGGTCCCCCCACAACCCCAACAATAAGTTTCAATGGGGTATATGAATTACAGGGTTACTGGGCCCGGTCTCTCTTGAGTTTGTGCTGATATATACGATATGTTATTTACTTGTAGGCAACTGATGCTGGCCCCGTCCAAGGATGCTCTGACAAAAAAGGCTGTGTGTGAGCTGACAGGTGAGCTAGAATATGAGATGATTTCATGGGTTTGCGATGTGCATGGTTTTCCGTTATGCATATACTTCAAATTTTACAGGTATATTTCTCCAGCACGTAAAATCTGAAAGAAAAGTCCTGGAAATATATCCATTTTGACACTGTCAGACAGTGCATTATTCTGCTAATCTCTGCCTAAAATTCAGGTGAACGCAGTGCCGCCTGTGGCAGCATTGCGGAGCCAAACAGGACAGAGTGCAATTTATTCTGACTAAAATATGTATTTCGCCAAAATAACATTGTAGTTGGACAATGTGACACGTAGAATTTTAAACCTACAAGTAAGTGTATTTTTATGATAGCACTAACTATTTAAGGACTTAATGTGGTAATCAAAAACAGCCTATATACAATATCTGGTTTTGTATTTGTTTTCTTATCTGTGTTCAGTTTTAGTCTAGTGAATTTAAACTTCTGCATCTTTAAGGCATTATTTTTGTTTTTAGATGTTTTTAGATCAATGTTTAAAATGAAATATGACTTAGACCCTTTTTGCACATAAATATCGTAGTCATTACATTGTTATAGACATGTGCCGGTATACGGTAATACGATCTATCACACGATAATGAACATGCACCAAAACATGAGCACATGAAATACGCTCTGGATGAAAGCGAAACATTCACTCTCTGACGAGCCGATAGCGTTAAACTGCAGAAACACAAGCACCGGAAACCCCAAAAAACAAAACAGCTGCGCTAGCTCTGTTTCTGAAACGTCTTAAGATTATTTAAACAGCAAGTTCAATTATGTGTATTCGCTGTTATGGTGTTCATCCACAGCGCCAAATACTCAAAAGTATTTAGCCTATGTTTTTGTCAAAAAGACCGGTACTCGGGTTACCAAGTCGGTTTACAAAAAATGAAAAAATTACAGTACCAGGTTTTTTTTATAGTACCGAGGTGTGGGTAGAAACCATCCGAGCTCCCGGTCAACACCGGTTCTTGGATGCGCCTATCCGAAAGGTGCGCAGATTGCTCTCTTCAGAAACAAATAATGTGTGATTTTTAACAATATTTTAATTTATTGAAATGTGGAAAATCCTTGTATTACCCACGACACAAAAATGGTCTACTTACTACATGCGACTAATAACAAATAATGTGTGATTTTTAACAATATTTTAATTTATTGAAATTAATTTTAATTACATAGTCTACTACAGTATTACATTTAATTACATACTAATATTATGCAGTTTTATATGCATTGTAAATTATGCAAAATTACAGCATTTAAATGGTGGAGTTCTCCTTACTTTGTCATATAGTATCTCTCTCAGTGAATGGGACACAGATCTATATATTGAATAATATATGTCAAATAATGTTCTTAGTCTTTTCTTCCTTAGCATCCCAGCCAGAAATTACAATAGTTTACTATGAATGAAATGTAAATTAAATTAAATACAATTAATTGTGTAACCAAAATACCAATAATGCACAAAAAAAAGAAAAAAAAAAACCTTAACATGTGACTTTTAATTATAAACAAGCCCGAAATACTCTTATTTTGAAATGTCTATACTATTGCGGGCTGATCCTTCAGCTGAGAGAGAACATATGCATGTCTAAAACATATTATATAAAGGTCATAAAGTAGACATTGTCATAATTCATCAACTCGAGTTCATCATAAGCAATCGCTTGGCATAAATGTGCACTATTCACTGATTGAGAATCACTTTGAAGCAGTCTGAAGCACTGTTGAGTGAGCCTGTAGAATGCACAACGCTGCCTTGTGACACTGCAATGCGCAGTGCTCTTTTTTTTGTTATGAAATCATTTTGAAGTTTAATAATCGATAGGCTGTATATCGTGATTTATATTTTTCCATCCCCAAAATATAAGACGACTTAAAGCTTATTTTTCAGGCTAGACCAGGCAGTGCATATGCGCAGTCCTAAGCGCATGTCTCAGAATGCTGACTGTTTCTATAGCAGCCGGGACTTCCAGAACTTCAGCTGCAGTGATGCACTGACTTTACTGATTAGTGATTGGCTCTTTTACTCAGAAGGCAGGGCTTCGTTCAATAGAGCGGCCATATTAAGCGTTGCATTTTTCCCCATTCAAAACTATATGAGTGACATGTCTTGTGTATTCTTTAGTCTTTGTTGAAAACAGAAGTATTTAGGTAAAACTCTCAACCCTTTACATTGCGAGTAAATCACTCGCATATGCGATTAAATCTTCACTCTGGGTGACTAAATGATGTCCAATATTTCCCAAAGGTTAAAGGGATACTCCATCCCAAAATGAAAATTTTGTCATTAATAACTTACCCCCATGTCGTTCCAAACCCATAAAAGCTCTGTTCGTCTTCAGAACACAATTTAAAATATTTTGGATGAAAACCTGGAGGCTTGAGACTGTCCCATAGACTGCCAAGTAAATAACAGTGTCAAGGTCCAGAAAAGGTCATTGTCAGAATACTCCATCTGCCATCAGATGTGCAATCTGGGTTATATGAAGCCACGGGAACACTTTTAATAAAAGAAAAAAAAAAAAAATAAATTTAATAAATAATTCCTCAACAAACACCCTCCACTATCAACAACACCACCTTATTCTGTAACTGTGGAACTGAAAATAAAGTTTGCCACATCAATCGTAAGTGAACACGTGTGCAATATTTACAGAAGCATATTTACAGAAGCTGTCAATAATGTATGAATAATGAAATTCTTATGTATATACTCCATTGTAACTTAATATCCTGAGAAAGATGAATTGTTCGTTGTGAGTTTGATAAAATGTTTTATCAGAACTACTTCAGTAAGATGGTAATATCGTGCTTTACCTGTAAACCTAAAGCTGCACTAGGTATATATCACATATTAGAAAAAAAAATATTGATATTTTGAGCACTCAATTGAAAATATACACATAACGTATCAATCATACTTACAGTTTGTGGTTCGGAGACACTTGTTAGTCTAAATAAAGAATATTAGAAGGTAGCAAAGATAAAAAGCCAAGATTAGAGAAGCAGTCCTCGGTAAAATGACAAGTACACAACAAAAGGTTTGAAATGTATTTCTGTGGTATCCTTGAACACAGCATCTTCTCAACATGTAAACACACTAACTTGTGCAAGTCATACTCTGCACGTAATACTCAGTCAGTATTTCACAGGCAGGTTGTGATAACCAAAAACTTATACCGTAATAGGCAAAACAGTGACGTATACCAAAAGATTTGAAAATATGACGATTCAGAATCGACTTTATACAATATCTTTATTTATCATGCACTTTCTTGATTAACAACTTTGCAAATTGTTTTCATTTAAGGATAGCTACGTTTTACACTGCAAAAGAGATATTTGAATATGGGGAAATACCCATATGACCTGCTCTTTAAGAGTGTGTGTGTGTGTGTGTGTGTGTGTGTGTGTGTGTGTGTGTGTGTGTGTGTGTGTGTGTGTGTGTGTGTTTGTAAAATAGCACAGATTTATATATACAGTATACATGTATATTATTTCAATCTGGCAAGTAATCTAAAAAATTTACTAGCCAATGGCAATTCAGTTGACAAAGTTTCTGTAGAGGGTTGACTACTTCACAGTGTTAATTTTGGCAGGCATTTTTGATTTAGTCTTAGTCTTTATCTTGAGACGAAAATGCTTAATGGTCTTAGTCACATTTTAGCCATTTGAGTCTTTCATAGTTTTAGTCTACGAAAAGTCATTGCATTTTTGTCAACTTTTAGTCATTACTTTTAGTCAATAGTTTTAGCCAAACTGTAGTTACCAAAATTTATTTTGGTGGCTATTTTTATATGTAGCTTTTAAACTAAAATAATCATTAATTCTTCTCTCTTTAGACCAAATCAATTAAGCTTATGAGAAATTTGAATCAAGGACTGAATTTGGAAAAACTTGACAGGGCTCCAAACAAAAAATTCGAGTAAGGAGCCATTGGCTCCTATAAGAAAAAAACTTAGGAGCCAAATAATTTTTTTAGGTGCTACAGAATAAACATGTTTAATTTATTTTACGATTATTATTATTTATTTGTTTACATTTTAACATTTCAATCATACTGTCATGTGTTTATGTCTCATCTTTTCTTGACTTTATCAGCATTTTAATCCATCTTGTAGATGACCTGGGAACTAAGGTTCACTTAAAGTGGAAACTAAATATCTTTTCCAGCTTGAAAATCTACAGTCACAAAGAATTGTTCATTACACAGAATCTGTACCAGTATCATGGAGCATAAGCATCACTTGGCCACTGAGTGTAGCTTGGGCTCCTCCTACATGAGACATTTCAGTAAGTTGTACTGTAGGATCTCTTATAAAATAGCCTACCTTCTGATGTTAATTCATGTTCACTATGTACTATATTAGTAAAGAGAAAGATTAAATGGGTTCACTTGCCCTTGAACTGAGACGCTAAAGCGACCGAACCACACACATTAAGGAGCGCCAAAACTGTATTGTTTGAATTTCGTTATGAATTCGGAATAATTTTAAAGCTGGTACTTTTTATTAAAAAGTTACAAAGCACAGAGCTTTTTGCAATTACTGGACGGCAGTTGCACTTCAAATAATGAAGTTCACGCATTAAAAGAACACAGACCAAGATCTTGTTTAGAAGAAGCCATATTAGTAATTATTATAAACGAGAATTGTTAACGATATTGCCAATATCCACACAGCTGACAGCTTTACCTGTTCTGGTTTGTTCAAGTTGTGCATGAAATAAACGCTGTATTTTCTGCACTTTCCCTTCTTACGTCTCCGTCATTTCTCTCTCGCTGCACAGCGGAGCTGCATTTATCAGACTGTGTGCATCAGCTCTGATGTGCGGCAGAGAAGAGGACTGTTTGAAACTCTCTTTTTCCACTAAAACTTTGATGCGCATCGTCTCAGTTTAATACGTGAACATAACAAAAGATTTGATCGCAAAACAATTAGGAAAAAAGGCATTACATTAAAATTTTTAAGTTAAGTCATGTAAATATATACCCAGATAGCAATAACACTCGGGCTGATTCTGGCTGAAATGCGTCTCTGTCGGTTGAGTCTCGGCATCGGTGAGAAGGTAATGGGCCAGAGCCGCGCCGACCGACTACACAAAACGCTTCTGTCTGACAGACGGCTTTTTCTCTATGGGCCGAACTCGGCTGAAAGCTGTTGTACACGCGGCAGGTCCACACTCGGTGTAGTTGTGTGTATTAACCTTCGGCCCGAGTTCGTTTTATCACAGACGGGGCACTGCTACAATGAAGCAAATCATCCGCCTGAGAAAACTTTTTTAGCGGTTAAATCCTGAGGAGCTTTCGGTGGGTAGTCGCCAGTGGCGACCTCTGCAAAAACGTCACTCGCAAATTAATATTTTTGGTCGCAAATGCTACTTTACTAGTCGACGTTAAATGCAGAACCCGAATAAATTATGAGAATTATCACTTTAACATTAACTAAAAAGGAGCAACTTATAAAAATATTATGATATATTTGAAAATAATATATATAAGTATAATATATATATATATATATATTATTATTATTATTATTATTATTTAAAGAAACACAGTAAGACAAATACAATAGAGATACAAATTAAACTATTTTTTCAGATACAGTAGGTTTTACCTAACATGTATATAATTATTTAATATCTTTTGTTGGTTAACATTAATGACAAATAGGTATTTAATTTGGAATACTGTCCTTTTAAGACGGAAGGCATGCATGAAATACTGACACACGTTCAGTTTTCACCCACCTGTTCACGTTCACTTAATCCATAACCTACTGTATTTATGTGAGATACTCTAAACGATAAACATTTGGATTGCTGTGTGTGTATTTGAGCGCTGAGAACTAAACGTCTGCTGTATATGAGAACTGAGTGGAGGGTGCGCGCGTGTGCGAGAGAGAACACTTCTATCAGCATGATTCCACCTATCCCGCTTTCACTAACTTTAAGTTAATCGACAACGAATTGTGACTTCTGGGAAAAACGGGACGTCTGGTTACCTTATCCCTACCCCTTCGGGTGCTGAGGCCATTGCTTCAGATCGCTAGTTCGCGTTTTATTAGCCTATCCATCCACTCTGGCTGCTATACTCACTAGATATGCAAATGCCCCTTATCCGATTTTGAAGGACAATAGCCTATAGGATGCATTTTGAATGTACGGTAGTCCTCAAATAACATTATAGTCCAGTCTCGTCTAGTTAACGATGACGCGGCATAAATTTAGTCACGTATAAATTTGTCATCAGGGATATTATTATTGTAGCTCGTCACCAGTGTCTGTCTTCGTACAGAAAAAATGTTATCGTTAACGAATATTTTTCGTCGTCGTCTTCATTATGAAAGTAATCACTGGTCACAGCGCTGTTTTACGTCTCTAGAAAAATTATACGTGTTTACGTCTCTAATTTAAAGTTTCAAATATCGAGTATTGTCAACATTTAGGTTACAATCAAGTGAAAAGTATGGATTTAGGCAGGTAGTAAAGTGCAGGTTAAACCGACATTATGTCCAACAAATCAGTGTGTAAAATGCATATAGATGCCATTCAGAGGCAGCTCTGTTTTCCTCGGCAATTGCAAGATCGAATTTTGGTGATGGCTACTCTCATTTCTTTTATACCATCCCAAATATCTTATTATAATTGGACTGATTAAATATAAGAATGTGACTTCAGATGATAATTCAAACTTTTAGACAAGTTTGAAAAAAATGCCCCTAAAGGTAAAAATCAATCACCTATAAAGATTTTTGAACACGAATAATTTCACTGCTCGCTGAACTGACCCCCACACCGACGATGAAGGAATATAACACAAATTTTAGGCGTAAAGGCGGTCCACTGTTGTCCTCAAGCGATCCGCACAGGTAACAACTCCAGTAAAATAAATTGCCCCATATCAAGCCAGCCTGATATAAGTACACATTCCCGTTGCCGGTAACTTGTCGCTTGCGACGTTGAACTCATCTAAAATACCAATATGGGGGCGAGCCTGCATAACCCTCTCATTACCCCAAATTGCAAGTGTGCTTTCGCCACACGCACTTGTACGTGGCTTAAGATTCCGGCGGGAATCTCAAAATTGACATCATATCTGCCGTCACAATAGTGCACATTGGACAGTCTTGATGTGGAACCGGATTAATCCAGGCAAGGGGTTAGATTCCACTCCCAAAAAATGACACGTTGTCGTGTGGTAATCTGTAATCCACAATCAAATTGACCATTTGGCTACCGCCCGAACTCGCTCAGCGCTATTGCTTTTCAGCATGTGATGGCATGAGAACACGGACCGGAATAGTGGAATCAAGGGCATAAAACGGGACTTACACAGTTTAACGCGGAAATGTCACATGGACCCCTCGAGAATGTTTAATTAATTAATCAAAAGTAGGTCATTCCACTTAAATCAAAGTCAGCACGCCATATGGAATCTGTATCTGTAACAATTAAGCCGCAAAAGTCGATTTAAATATGAATCCCGCATGTTCTGCGTGTCTCTGTTAATGAATGGTTGCAGGCACGGTTTCGTGTATTTATATACAGACACTGAATTGAACGCGAAGCGCTACAGTGCTTTCAGCACATCTGCCCTCTCACTAAATGAGGACATAAAAACACTATGAACACACATCTTCTTGAGAGTGTACTTCATGAGCATTGACCGTTTTGATTAGAGTAAACTAACGTCATATCACATACACAGAACTAGGGATGTGCCCAATAATCGCAAATCCGATTGTCATGCGCATTAATCAGTAACGCCGGTTCATGATGACAGTAGTAAATCACAGCAGAAGGCAGCAGGGGGCGCATCGGGAAACAGCCAGACTACAGGCGTTTCCTTGGATACAGCTGTTAAACAAAGCTGAAATAATACCGGAGACACACGATGAAAAGGTAAAATACTAACATAAACTTCTTCAGAAGACAGTCAGCTCCCTCTCAGAATACACAGTCATATAAACTACCAATCAAATTGAATATTTTCTTCCAATAGTGACTTCAATAGTGCCTCATCATGTACAGTGACTGATCAGGCTGTACAGTATTGTTCTCTGTGCGTCTGTCTCAAGTGTTTCTGGCCTGTGTTAACGGGCAGTTAACAGACTTCAGTCTTTTCACATAAATGTAACTTTTGGAACCCTTTACTGCATTGCAACGCGTTTGTGCAACGTCCAGAAACAGAGAAGTGCAAATAACGGCACAAAAATGGCCGGTCGCCGATCCGTAAAAGGCAAAGTATGTCGGCCGTCAAGGCACCATCGGCCATATGTTATTTCGTCATCAAAAGGGCTCGCGGACAGCCGCGCAACCAACATGGTACTTGCACACATGCTGTCGAGCTTCCTCCGGTATGCGCTCATCCACTTTGAAAGCTGTGCAAACGTGGCGTGTGCACGAGAAGGAAAGGCGAACGATGGAATGTGAAGTGTTCCCGGGCCCTTACGTTCCAGGGGCAGCTTCATTACATTAGGCAATGCCATACACACATGGACCACTGAAACGCTCGCTAGCCCACCTATGGAGGAGGAGGCAGGGGTCAGGGTTACTCTCGTACACTGACACTAAGCCTGAGGGATTCCTCACTATTTCCGTCATTGAGGAGACCCTGGAAAAACAGCGCCATACAAAAGCGAATGGTATAACCACTCCCCACAAATGGGAAACTATTAGTGGCTGTGAAAACCGTGACATTTTCAAATCGCGGTTATACCTGGAAACCGGTAAGCGGCCCTGCTACACACAACATTTTTGCCATGTTTTACATTTTAATAGCAAATCTAGTAAAAGTAAATAGTAATTCAATAAATTAAAAGATAAATGAAAATTTAGGCCTTTGTTTGATAACCAGAAAAATGTTAGTATCCAAAACAGCTTTGAATTTAGAGCGAAAAAAAAATTATAAGGGCACTTTGAGAGAAAAAACAAAAAAGCATAAATTAAGTTGTGTGAGCATTCAAATATTAGTGACATGTTAAAACACAACATTTGGTTCACAATAAAAAATCTGGGGCGAAAAAATAAAACATGTCATAGGGCCTAAAACAATGTAATTAATTTTTGTTGAGTTTGTTTTAAATTCATGTGACAAATTATAGTTTCACTGGTTTTAATAATCAACATGCTTTTTGATTAATAAACTTTAATTTAACTATTAAAAAGGAATCGAGAAAATTAAACAGAAAAAAAAAGAATCTCAGAAAAATAAAAGAAAAAAAAAAAGGAATTTGGAAAAAAAAAAAAGAAGGAAATTTAGGAAAAATATAATGAATTCATAGGGGCCATAGGAGGAATTCCTTCCTGCGACGTCAGTTTGGCGGCTTGGGCAGAATATCTTAAACAAACCTCCCAACTGTTAGGTTGTCTGAGTGAGAGAAAGAGGAGGAAGCGCAAAAAATCAAAACCATGCTCTCTAGTCAATATTTCGTTCAGCTGGAAATATTGTCAAATAAAGCAGCGCAACTTCTGGTTCACACAGACTTTAACATTCAATTGTATTATAAACAGCATGACGTTCCAGCATGTTGTAGATGCTACAAAAAGTGAGGACATATTCTGGAAAAATACAGTATTTGTCCATATAACAATTAACAAAGTATATCTTGGGATACAAATTTTGTAGTCCTTTTCTAAAACAAGATAAAACACACTGCGTGCTACAAAAATTGAAAAACTGTT
Organism: Cyprinus carpio; assembly: GCF_018340385.1. Classification (NCBI taxonomy): domain Eukaryota; kingdom Metazoa; phylum Chordata; class Actinopteri; order Cypriniformes; family Cyprinidae; genus Cyprinus; species Cyprinus carpio. The sequence goes on from NC_056605.1 coordinate 9,857,806, forward strand.
TAGAGGCAAGGGCTTTGCATGTCCACCTATAGTCTTAGTGCAGGCGCTGTTTGAGGAATGTGCAAGAAAGAGAGGAAAAAGGGGTGGAGAGAACAAAAAAGAGAGAGATAGAGAAGCCAATTGATGAGGGCTTACTCTCTCTTATAGCCCTGAGGTCTCAATGTATTCATTAGACAGGTGTTCTGTCTGGCAGCTCACAGGTAAGTCTCAATGGTAGGGTACGTCAGTATCAGGAGCGGTTAAACATGCAAGTGTAACTTACTAGCTTCCACATCACTCGCATTCTTTCAGCTGATGAGGTGGAGCCAACCTAATTGTTACGGATATCTGTGCTTGCTACCACTACAAGGTAAAAAGAAAAAAGTGGGTTAATGAGGATAAAAGGTCTTTGCCCGTCAATTAATCACTAGTACGCCCTCACCTCAGAAATTGCTCAAAAAAACTAATCCCTAAATAATACAGTAGTCTTTTAAAACAAGGATGTCTTTCCTACAAGATTCACAGTAATCGCAAATCTGAGCCAAGGTTATTTAAAAGAAAGGACATCTGAAACGAGTCTTTACCACCAAATGTTTTATACTTCCTTAGAAACTACTGCAATTTTGACATGCATTGACTTCTCTTTTTGGCGATGCTTCATATTTATGCAATTAAGGGCAAAAATGGAAAAGGGGGGGGTGAATCATAAACCAATATAAATGAACTAAATTCAAAGGCATCACAACGAGAAGTGTTTTGACCACTCTGACGCGGTGTGAAATTAATGAGGAGAACAACAGAACAGACGCGAGAGAGAGGAAAGAAAGAGGGGGAATCTTGGGTTTTTATAATCATCAAGCGGTTCAATAGTTCATTAATTCTGACCACTGAAATTAGTTCTTAGGACTGCTGCGCATTTTCTGAAGGAAAATAACCTGAACACACGTCAAAAAGACTCCAGCACTTGTGTGTGTGGTGTGTTGTGTGTGTGTGTGTGTTGTGGCACATAGGTGGTAGGACAGAAAGACAGACAAGAGGTCTGAAGTACCTCTTACATAGAGCACAGAGCTTATAGGGCGTCACGATTATGACAAAAATACATAATGTCATTATTCCCTTGAAATTCGTAATTGCGATTATTAATTACGATTACACAATTTACATTCAATTATTTTATATCACTTGTGTGATCAGCTGCATGTCATATTTTTATATGAAGATAATACTACTGCTTTACTAGCAGATATTAAGCTCAATGTCACCTATAGCATCGGCTTGGATGTCTTGCTTCCTTTAAAATTATTCAAAAGTAAAAATAGGAACGGTAATTAGAACTGTTATTCTACACAACCTAAAATCAAAAAAAAATGGGAAACCCCCTTAAGATAACATGTTTGAGAAAGAACAAAAAAAGCATCTTAAGTATGCAGAATAACATAAAGTGGACTTTGAACGATTAATTGCCGCTTTGAAACTTACGTAATTGTGGCATCCAGATAATTGTAATTGCGATTAGAAATTCGTTACTCGTGCAGCCCTCGAAGCTTATATGGTTTTTATGGCACAGAAAATGTTAATCTAGTAGCTGATATTATATAGACTTTGTATGGAGCAAAAGTATGATTGAATCAGAGCTATGCCAGACAACTAACACAATATAAAATGGGATGTGGAAATAAAAATATTCAAAAACTTAAACATATTACACTCAGCTAGCTGCCAAGGCAAGCAATTTTCCATTTAGTTTGAGATAAAACTGCAATAAAAATTTATAAAAACTATATGGAAATACAAAAATGACAAAAACTCACAACAAACTTAGGCCTACTACATAATTAATTGCATGAAACAGAAAAACATGAACAAAAAAATCCAATATTAATGAAAAAACTATAATAGTACCCCACTTATACTAAAATACACTGCCCATAATCATAATAGACACTCAGCTTTTCCAAGTAAAAATGGATGCAAAAATGGGCTTTACACAGATTTGTAACAATAAAGATGAAGGATCATTCCTGTCTTTGATAAAGTAATCAATAATTAGTAGCTGCAGAGGAACCCCTGCACCTACACCTGAAATATGAAATACTAAGCTAAAACCTGTCAAAACACTGAATAGATACACTATCAACAGAATAAGGCTGAGAACCTACTAGAACTTGTTACTTTGTCTGCAGACCCCTCAAAAAACTCAATTTCGCACTCTAAACCTGCAGTTATATCCTGTTACAAAAACAGAGCATATAGTTCAAGCCAAGAAACCAGGAATACTGTCTCTCACATTTATTTATAAAGTACAGTGACTTCATGTACAGTCTTCATAAAAGCTTAACAGGCTTTTATATGAATGACACAATTCCCCTCAAAAGAGAGCCTACCCCAGTGCTGTAGCCATACTCCTATCATGAGAGATTGTTTTCAACCACACATCACATTTGTGTGAATAAACTATCATAAGTCAGACTTAAGGTTTGACTCATTTAAAACAGGTTAGTAACAAGGGATGACCCCATTGATTATATATGATTTGGACTAGAAATAATGCACCATAATTATCACCGGCCCCAAAAGCCAAGTTGTGAGTAACTTACTCTGGTTACACCAACAATCATTACGACCGCCTAGGGTTCATCACTTATGACAACACAAACATTTTAGAGGTTAAAACTGGGGAACCACCACACCATTTACCATAATCATGCAGGTCAAAAGCCACTTATAACAGCACAGTACAAAACACGACAACAAAATTGCTTTAAATGGTTCATACAAGAAGCTGACCTACAAATACCTTAACAGCTGCCATTACCTATTCAAGTTAATGCCAATGCAGCTCCGTCTTTCTAATTTTTAGCACGAGTACTCTTCTGGTGGGCACGCTAGACACACATTCTCACGCGGTGATGTGTTGTTTTAAACACATAAACTAGAAACAGAGCGGTTAAGATACCGTTATTCTGTGTGGTTATGTCAAGTGGATAACAAATCAAACCTACATTATTGAACGCTTTTCCACATTCGCATTGGTTTATAGAGTATATCTTACGCATATTTTTCTACCACTGCCAGTGATATTTTTCTCAGTCTCATCTGTGTAGAGTTTCACCGTTTAGCCGCACAGTGAGCTCAGCAACGGGTCAGATGTGATTTGACGGCTGTCCGTTGAGCTCGCGAGCCAAGCGGGAAACGACCGGTGACAAGACACACAGCGCGATTCGACCAGTTAACACTGAGCAAAAAAATACTTACGTGCAAGCGAGTGTTTGTTTTTCCGCTTCGCGTCCTCCGCCGTAACCTGTCTACCTCAAAACAGCGAATCTCAAATTTGTCAACCTCTCCCTTGCGTCCCGCAGCCATCTTTCTCCTCAGATTCCACGGACACACCCAACGCGCACGGGACGCTGTGACTGGAACTCACGGCGCCGGATAGTGGGTGGAGCTATGCATGTCACTTTGTAGGCAAAAACCATGGCAAAAACCTGAAAGCGAGTTAGCATTTTAAGCACTTCAAGGATTTTGGTTTGACTCCCTAAAATAAGGTCCGTGGCTCACACAGGCTCAAGATACTTGAACTTTTTTTTTATACAACATAAAAACAAACCAGTTACACCCCACTCGTGATTTTGTTAACTGATACGTTTCGTTTGAAAAAGACGGTTGCTAACAGTTGCTAAATGGGACTACACACTGCGCCGTCGGAGACATTATACGTTCATTACGCCGAAAAGTTTATCATTTACAGTATTTTCCAGTCGTAGTATAATCTGTACATACAAATAATTGTAGCATAACCAATTAATATTGTTTCCCGTTTTTTATATTTGTTAGGTGGCTACGATGTTCTTTTGTTTTTGCCCTGAAATGCAACAAAAAAGTCTTCAGATGGAATGAAGACACTCTGGTTCGTAAAACTATTACGATTATTCCATGTAAACATCACAATTACCGGCTTAGTCACGGTGAAAAGTGAAACCTTTAACGATGCATGGTGCTTAAAGAGCCAGGTTAAAATTTAAATGTTTACGGCCACATGAAGCTGTTAGAAAGCATTTTGAGGATTTCCTAGAAGCAAGGATAAAATAACATTTTGTGTGTAACTTACCCACCCTAACAAAGCTGAAATGTGGTACTTTTTCTTCACTAAAATAGGTTTATCTTACCATATCCAAAAACTCGCACACTCTTCCTATTATTTAATAGATTAAATGCACTTGAATTCTATTGAAGTAGTATGTGGAGACACTTTTTTTTAATTAAATATTAATTTTAAATCAAGGATTTATTGACTTTTAATCACCTTGTACTAGAAATGTACAGAAATTACGTGCTTTCGTATGTCCTTTAGTTATGATTTATTTCATTTATGTCACTACTATTATTGATTATTAATGTCTCTAGTTTGGTATTTATTATTCCAAGTTTATATATATAAAAAAGGTTAATGATTAAGTCTGAGAAAGTTAAGTCCGGAATGTGCTGGTGGTGACGCTGAAGGCGAGTGACTGTGGTGCTGTAGTTCGTTTATAACCTAAGTTTGTGGTGACGCTGAAGGCGAGTGACTGTGGTGCTGTAGTTCGTTTATAACCTAAGTTTAAACTTTTAAGTTTTGGCGCTTTTATTTAGGCTTCAAAATTCATCAGAGTTATATTATTTTGTGAAGATTATCGTGATGGACAAACGTGTAGGTTTCATGACTATGGTTGAACACACAGTCATAGTTCCCCCCACTACTATTGGAGAAATTGATGAAAAGTTGGGTCGTATGAATATTTATTAGATTGTGATGACGTTGCGTTGGTTTGTAAACCTTTAAGGGGCGGCCAGACACGGTGCGTAATTAATATTCATGAGTTGGCCACATGGTGTGGAAAAATGCGTCCATCGCTGTACAGAACAAAAAAATCTTTGGTATAAATGCTGCCATGCCCAGTGGCAATATGAATTATTTTCCTGCCTGATACAGTTAAAATCAGAAAACAAAGATTTCATTTTCAAATTACATTGGATAACAAAGTACATTTATACTGCTATACTATTTATACTGCTTATATTATAGTATTCAACATAATCGAGCTATTTTTTTTTAGTTTGTAAGCTGAAAGATTTAGGTTTTAGACATTTGATGGATCATTTTAAACTCTATTTTACATATCAGGTTACCGTTGCTCAGCTACCCACAGAGCTTGCAGAAATCTGATTGGTTCACACAGAATGCTGAGCCAGGAGGAAACTGCTTGTCTGTTCCCTTGAGGAATGGTGTCCATGGCAATAAGCATCACATAGTACCGTTATATGGGTGGGGCTGCTTGTTGTTATGATGAGACAGCTATGTGGTCAAACAATGGTTTGGTTTTCTTCATCTGTCTTGTAATGTTTGTTATAAACTTAACGTAGCTTCATATTTTTCTTTGTAAATACTAAATATGAACACAAATCGCTGGGTAAGACTGTTTCACATGGCAACGCATGAACAAAGAATAGTGAAGAGGAAGAGAATAAGGAACAAGAACCGAAAGAGAAGAAGAAAGAAGGAGACTACAAAATTGAAGTGAGTTTTAGTTCAAATGTTTAGTTTTGTCAAATTTGTTACGCGTAATATTATAATGTAAAAATTTCTATGAAGTTTAAGTTTGACAACAATGCTCCAAATACACACACATACACACAAATACAGTTATTTGCCATTTTAAGGGGTTTGGTTAAAAAAAAGTACACTATACAAAAAACACTAACAGAATTTTTTTTATCTTTCAGCTGGAAGGAATGGATAATTCCCCATCTGAAGAGTTTTATTACACATGGTTACAAATTATGATACTTGACCTGGGTTCTGCTACAATTGGGTCATCATAATATTCAGGTAGGAAAACATTGAGGTTTTACTGATTGATGTTGAACTACAGGCTGAAATATGTTTTAATAAATCACTTTTATTAATTTTTTTATGGCATTTTAGACAAAAACCTGCAGATATATGCCTATTACTGAAATGAGAACAATAACAAATACACATTAAGAATTAAAATGATATCAAATCTGCAGATATATGCCTATTTTGGATTTCAAGTCCTAACAGTAAGTTTATTTTGCTACAGTAAAGTCAATACAGTAGACCTTGACATGAAAACTTGTTCAAATATCTGTGTATTGTTCAAAGGACATGCTTCTATGCAATTGAGGAAAAGTTTGTGTGCAACATGGCTCACCTTGGATTATATCTGTGACTTGTTCTATGTGCTTGACACAGTTATTGGGTTTCGCACAGGTAAGTGTGCATCTTGTTGCTTTATTTGTTTATTTAGCCTCCCTATTAGTCTGAATGTACTTATTTAATTTTCAACTTTTGCTTCAAATATAGAAGACTTCACTTTTTGTGTCACTGTACAAATGAAAAGGACTTGAAGCACCATTTGTGATTCCTCAGATCGCCACTGGAAAACCCTCAAGACATAATTTCATAAAAGGCTTTCCTATTTTACAGGTTTTTCTGGAGCAGGGTATCCTGGTGCGAGACTTGTCCCTTTTAAAAAAGCGTTACATGCGCTCCTCTCTGCTTCAAGTGGGACATTGCCTTTGCCCTGTTGCCCACTGATCTACTCTACCTGAAACTGGGGATCCACACACCTCTAGTTCGGGTCAACCGCTTCCTGCGAACGAGCCGTATGAATGAGGCCCTGGACCGCATGGAAACACGCACATCCTATCCAAACACCTTCCGCGTCGCCAAACTCATGCTGTATATTTTCGTGCTCAGCCACTGGAACGCCTGCGTCTACTTCTCTCTGTCTAATTACATAGCTTCGGTGCAGATCCCTGGGTCTATCCCAACATCTCAGACCCGGACTTTGCTGCCACGAGACGCCAGTACTTCTACTGCTTCTGGTTTTCCACTCTCATCCTCACCACAGTGGGTGACACTCCCGCCGCCCCCGAACGTGAAGAAGAGTATCTGTTTTTGGTCGCAGACATGTTGATAGCCGTGCTGGTGTTTGCTTCTTCTGTCGTGGGGAGCATGGGGGACGTGATATCAAGCTTGCGTGATCGGGACAACGTGTTTTTTAGTTTTCACCAATCATGAGCTGGTGAAGGGTTACCTGCGCAGCCGGCAGCATCAGCAAAGAACTGCAGAAACGCGTCAAACGACTGGTACCAGCATCTCCACATCAACAGTGGGTCTTTCCGTTATAATAGTGTTTTGGGTGAACATGATTTCACCAAGTAACATGTTCCGGAAACAACATCTCAATCAACACATCATAACAGAGGGATAATTTACAGGAAATGTCTGTTTTAGGCTTACAGCAAGGGTTAGGTGCTTCTGCACCCTTGTTTTTCAGCTATCATTTCCATCTGATTTTTGGGATAAATTATGGGTAGGGTTAGATGTAGGGGGAGGGATAGGGTTAGGTCTATGTTTTTGGACAGTAATGTTGTTCCAGGATCAACAAAAGATGTTGATCCTGGAACATGTCTGACTTGGCAAATTCACAAACAGCAGAATTTAAAGACACTTAAGCAAACATCTACCTTAGTGAAAATAATAATATACTAAAATGTATTTGAAATTTACTAAAAAACTGGTATACTTAAAGTCTGCTAACTAATTTTGTACTTAATGCAATTTAATTGTGCAGAAGTAGTGCTGAAGTCCAACTAAAGATATACTGAAGTATAGCTGATTTTGCTAAAGTGGAACTATTCCAACTTTAGTACACTTATATTTTAAAAGATCATATAGCATAAAACACGTTTTAGGCATAATATTAAGAAATGTGCACTGTACACAAATAGTACTTCAAATAAAGTTTACTTATAATTTTTATATCCGTAAGCCTCAAGCGATGCCAGTAAATATGTTAATAGTTTTGAACTATTCTTAGTACGAAATAAATGTATTTTAAATATACTACTTTTTTCTAGGTACACTACCATTCAAAAAATTTGGTGTCAGTAAGATATTTAAATATATATATAGATATATATAATATATAATATATATAATATATATATCTATATATAATATATATATATATATATATATATAGTATATATATATATAATATTCAGCAAGATGCATTAAATCGACCAAAAGTCACAGTAAATTCTTTTGTTACAAAATTCAAATAAATGCTTTTTAAAATTAAATTATGCCAGAAAACTTAAATTTAAAATTATTATTTTAAATAATAATAATGTAACTTTTTTACCGTATTTTTGATCAAATAAATGCAGTTGGTGAGACTTCTTCCAAAACATTACATTACATCATCCAAAAAAAACTTTTGAAAACGTAGTGTAAATGTAAAAGATTGCTAAACTGCAAAAGTAAACAAAATATTGCATCAAATGGCAACTGGAAAAAAAAAAACAATGCCAGCTTTTCTCGAAACTAATTTTTGCCATTTTCTTTTGTAACATGCCATTACATCCCTTAAAGCTGTTCCTCTCTCGTTAATATCATTTAAATGTTTGTTCCATCCAAATCTTCTCATGTGTCTGAAACAGAAAGATCACACGGGAGAATGAGATTCTTCGGCATCTTCCAATCACACTTCAGACAGCGATTGCCGTGAGTGTGCATCTGCCCACTATGTCCAAAGTCACCATCTTTCAGAACTGTGAGAACAGTCTGTTGGAGCAGCTGGTACTTAAACTCACCCCACAGGTTAGAAAACAGGTGGCACACCTGGACAGGATTAAGTCTAACACTAGAGCCAGTTGAGCTGAGACTTATACTTTACCTCAGAAATGTTATGTTTATACTGTTGTCATTATTGGACAGTATCATTTGTTAGTAAATCTTCCAAAACATACACTAATCATTGCTATCCTCTTTAGGTGTATAGCCCAGGAGAGTATGTTTGCAAGAAGGGAGATGTAGGTCATGAGATGTACATCATTAAAGAGGGGAAGCTGGCAGTGGTTGCAGATGATGGAGTTACTCAGTTTGCTGTTCTGGGGGAAGGAAACTTCTTTGGAGAATCAGTATCTTGAATATCAAAGGTAGGAAAAGATAAAGATGATTAACATATTCAATACATAAAGTATAACTGCATTCCTTATATTCAATAACAACATACAGTATATCCATTATCATGGTGATACCTAAAGTTTTTATAATTTCCTTCCACAACAACAACTAAAATGCTTTTTATTGTTTTGTAAATATGAAAATTGTTCTCAAGACTTTCCTTTAAGGGCTTAGAAATAATAAATTCCCTTATTCCCCTTCTTCCTATGCATGCGAAGAAATGACAGTTTCTCCACAATGTTTAAATCAAGTAAAATACCTTTTATAAAAAATTTTTGCAACTTTATTATTTTATTATTTTCTGTCTTCCATGAAAATGTCATGGAAAGAATGTGGACTGTAATTTATACAGAAAAAATCATCCAAACAATTTGTTTTTTCACTAAAAGTCTTCCTTCATTTGTGGTTGTGTTATGCAATATCATTTTGGCTACGGAGAACTTTGTGTGGATTTCATTAATGCCTTTTTTTTTTTTTTTTTTAGCAATAAAAACACCATCTGCTTTTGTTGTATATAAAACATGTTTAGCTGTATTAGCTGTAAACACATAATGAATCACCATATATGACCCAAATTCATCACAATTGTAATTAATTTACAGGTAACCAAATCAGGAAATAGACGAACAGCCAACATTCGCAGCATTGGTTACTCAGATCTTTTCAGCCTATCGAAAGAGGACCTGACTGAAAACACTTCTTGAGTACCCTGCAGCCAAACGCCTGTTGGAGGAGAAGGGTCATCAGATCCTAACAAAGATGGGGATGCTGGAAGAGACAGACGAAGGGGAGGGAGAGGTGGAGAAAACGGAGGACAAGGTGAGCGCTTAGAGGCCAGCCTAGAGGCCCTGCAGACCAAACTAGCTCGGCTGATAGCTGAACTGGAGTCTAGTGCCCGGAAAATGATGCAAAGAGTGGAACTACTGGAATTGCAGACCGAAGGATGGGAAGGCATTGTGGCCGAGGGGGCACAGGGAGAAATAGAAGAGTGGGAAAAAGTAAAAGAGAGGGAGATTGGGGATGGAGATGGGGATGGGGATGGGGAGAAGGAAGAAGAAAAGGAAGAAGAAGAGGAGCCAATAGTGGAAGGAGAGAGAGGAGAGGGTGATGGAGGAGAGGAAAGCCTGGGAGAAAAGGAGAAGAATGCAGGAGGGATTGAGGAAAGTGAAAACGAAAAAGAAGAGACAGAGGAAGAGCAAATAAAGACAGAAACACAGGATCAGAAAAGAGATTAAATGTAAGTAGGTGATATTTGTAAAAATATTCAAATATATGTAAAATATCCCGTTTAAAATGTTTGGGGTACATTTATAAATCATGGATGCTTTAAAAAATGATCAAAAGTGACAGTAAAGCCATTTAGAATGTTACAGAAGAATATGTTACAACAGTTTGAATAAAAAATTCTGGTAAAATAAATCCACTTTGCCATCACAGGAATAAATTAGCCTGCATTTTAAAATATGTTACAACAGTTATTTTGAATTGTAATAATATTGCAGAATATTACTTTGTATTTGATCAAATAAACGCAGCCTTGATGTGCAGAAGAGATTTCTTTCAAAAGCATTTAAAAAAAACGCGTTTGAACAGTATAGTGTATCAGTCAGTGTACCATACTATGAATGTAATGAAATTGTGGCTTATCGATACAAAAAGACAATCTGTACTGTTATGAGTGCAGTTTTATGAGATGCATTAAAGGAAAGTTAATTACACTTTGAGAGCACTGGTTTTATTTAACAAAAAGAAAATATTCATAGTTTTATATATTATAATGTAATGCAATCAGTCCCTCGGTTATATATAACGCCACTGTTAGCGTTGCTTAGTTGTGTTCGAGACGCTAGGTGGCAGCACATACTCCACTTTCACAGTTACCAGAGGACGTCAGTGTGGAGGGTAATGTCTCATACAGCTGTGCTAGTAAGATTTATTATAGGTTTGTGTTTCTTCATTAAAAAAACAACTCTACAGAGGAACAATAGAGAGAACTTCATCAACTGTATAGTCCACCCAAAGAGTCCTGTGGCCCAACTTTATGTTAGAGCTGTTGCCAGGCCTGGTTTTCGTGGTGTGAAATTTTCTACCATGCAGAATTCATTACCACATTCTTGTGTTTTGGTAAAAAAATAACAAGAATGTAGGAAGTCTGGATTCTGTGGATTCAGTGCTGTTTATCTTTGCACAGTCTGCTTCTGTGACTGCAAACTCCATTGGAACAGGAAAGCTGCTGTCAGCAATCAATACAGGCTACTGCAGTGCAGTTTATAATCATCTCCCCATTCTTAATTGAGTAAGTCTGGTAATGTTCTTCTTCAATTAAACAACAAATGATCGAAGAATACTAATTCACATTGGCTCAACCAAATTATAATGCATGCCTAAATATATAATCCTTTTAAATTGTTAGCATTGACATGACTTTAAAACTTGGTTCATCGGTGCTGTGAATTATCAAAGCAAAAGCCCACTCTTCCGCTCCTGCTTTGGAGTCTGACACTCTGATGAAATCCTCCAGAGAGTAAGTGTGTTGTTTTGAACACATCTCAGAGCATGTGCATGTCTTATCTTGCTTAATAACAATTCAAGTGATATCAAATACAGAAACAGCTTCTTTCTCCTCTCTGTTTGTTTCTCTGTGTGGTGGTGGTGTATCAGGGCCTGTCTCAACTACACTCCTGCGCAGGGTCCTGCTGTGGTAGCAAATTACTGGGCCTACCACTGTGTGTATAGTGTTACCCACTAGTGGTGATCGCTGTTGTCCTCAGGTTTGTCTCGAATTAAAAAAAAAAAAAAAAAAAAAGAGGCTTTATTTCTCATGTAGCTGAAAAACAGCTAAATAAATCATTGAAATAAAGTGATTAGCAGAAAACGTATAATAACTATCTGCTTTATGTTTAACTGTAAGAAGGGACGCAACCATTCGTAACTTGAATGTGAAAGCCTTCCGCTTTCATTTGCGTCCAGTTATTTTACCTGTTAAGATTTTATATTGCAAACTGATATGTTATTATGTGAATTTAATTCATTATCACAACCATAAACACAAATAACTTTACAGTTTACTGCACTTTATTCTTCTAGTTTGGCCTACTGTGGCTAATAAATCACAAGTTTTGCACATCCAAAAAAAAAAAAAAAAACATTCCACATTCCAAAATAAGATGGAATGTGTTAGAATACATTCTTAGTATTCCTTATATAATGGATGACTTTTGAACAACAGCAGCATTTATAATAAACCACTAAAAATCGATTTGTACTTCTTCCTGCACCAAAGACGAAAAAATTACATATTCAGATGAGATAAATTCAATATATTCATACATCTCAGTTAGATATCGCAGGTGTTTGAGATACAAGCGTAAACGTTGCCGTTATTGCTGTAGATGCCCAGATGTTCACTGCCAAAGGAGGCTTGATATCCAATAAAACTACAATTACAACAGGAGACGCAAAAACCATGGGAAAAGAATGTCAAGCAAGACAAATTTCAAGACCTGTCCATAGAATAGAAATAATAGATAGCGTCATATCATGTTGTGTCTTCTGTTTTGGGCTGATGGTATGCACTCCAGGTGTTCATTTTTCTCTCTAAGTAAACTGACCTCTCCGCTTAAGCCATATGATTAATTTTGTGGCCGTCAATCACAATCTGTCATGGATTATGTCAATTTAAAGCGCGTAATTCTACATCAACACCCCGAAAAACAGACACAGACTAGAGCAATGGCACGTAATTGCCTTGAGGTGGAAACTGGGCGTCCATTTTACAGGTCTCGCGGGACTCGGTCGCAGTTCTCCTGTGAAAATACAGGTGCGTTTGTTTTTGTTTATCTTTCTCTGTAATCAAAGTATTGCCATAATCATTGGAAAACTGTCAGTTTAGAGTGTCCTAATTCACGGCGAGGGACATCAATTCAAGCGCCACTTATACTGGGGATCTGGGACGGTTAACCCTCTTCATAAACACCTCTTTGTGATAGATGCATCATCTGCTCCTCAGATTGGAGCAGGAGATCTCTATAAATAGCCAATTGCAAGTTGTGATCATAACAGCAGCCAGAGCCACAATGGAGCAGGTGTGCAAATGCTTCAAAATGAATTTTACGCAGCATACACACGGCTTTGAAGGCGTAATATGTTCTATAATTTCATTTATATATGTGCAGTTCTGAACTGATTGGCAAGTTTGCGGATGTGCATCTGCTGCTAAGACAGATAGGAGGAAATAACTTTTCTGTACTTGGTCTCACTAAAGTACAGTTCTACCATATGATGGTGCACAAACGTTCTCATATCAGATGTTCGTCTGCTTGTTTACTCTTTGTGGTGGATTGCGGGGTTTGTTATGTATAACTGGTTCCACGGCATTTCCCAGTAATTAATTATTTAAGCAGGGACACGCAACTGACACTCTGGGGAGGATGACAGAAGCTTTTAAACAAATCCCTGCGCTTCTCTACTTGGCTGTCTGTCACCTTCAACACTCACGGACTGCATCTGTGCACCTTCCCAAATGCCAGAGTATGTGTCTTTCTGGCATTTCACAACCATACTGCTTCCAGATCCCTGGCACTCTTTCAAGGAGCATCCACACATACAGCCATTTGCAGTGACCAAACGGCCGGAAGTCATTCATTTTCAATGAAAGTTGGCGGTTTATGGTGACATGATTGACAGCGACTGTTGGTGATATAATTTGAATTTCAAAGTCCCCATCTATTAAGGCGAGTCAGTCCACTCTGCAGCCATTCTGGCAACACCCTCTGGCAGTTTTTTTTCTTTCTGGGCAAGTGCGTCTCCTCTCTCTCTATGGAAACATATTTCTACCACATACGAAAACAAAATATGCTTTGGTAAATCACAGTTATGACAGAAAGTTATAATTATGACATACTAAATAAATCATACGATTAAAAGCAATAATTATGACATAAAAAGTCAATTATGACGTCATAAGACATAAGTTGAAATAATCAGATAAAAAGACATAATTATGACAAAATTAAGGTAAAAAATACATAATGTGACAAAAGTCATAAGACATAAAGACAAGCTGAAACTGATAAAAAGCTATAATTATGACAAAATTGAGATAAAATGAATCAGTGAAAATTGCGTGATTAAAAAGGGAATTATTATCTAAAAAATTAAGTTCATAGCTAATACATAAGTAAAAACTGTCGAAATTATGAGATAAAAAGTAATAAATTTGACCTACAAAGTCACAATGACATAAAAGTTGAAATTATGTGATTAAAAAGCTAATTATTCTATAAAAAGACATAATTATAAAGCATTCATAATCATGACAAAGTCATAGTTATGCCATAAATAATTTTTGCTTTTTTATATCATAATTTCAACCTTTTATGTCATAATGACTATATGATTTACCAACACATGATTTTTTTCTTCATCTTCTTCTTCTTATTATTTATTTTTTTATTGTATTGTATTGTATTATTTGTGGCAGAAATAGGCTTCAATGTCGATTGCAGACATAATATAATTGTTTAAATAAATAAAAAATTGTTTCAAAAATCCCTTTAAAAATCCTAATTCCATTAAGCTACAGCACATGTTGAATCTACAGGGCTGGCTGTCCAAGCCTAGTGTGCTTTCTTCCAACTGAATATGCAGAAACCTGGCTCAGGTGGTCAATTTGAAGATGAATGGCTCAGAGATGCCGCAAGGAATGCACCGGAAATGGGATAGGGCATGAATTCCAAACAAGCTCTGTGGAGATTGGCGGTGCTGTATAATACCTTTCTCTTTTTTATCAAACTAATAAATTACAGCCCATCTCTCTGATAACTAGGAAGAGAAAGTGCTCGATTTAGACCCCAGATGTGACCCAGGGTTACCTGGCAACTGGACAAACTCAGGAAGAGGAAGAAGAAAAAAAAGAAAACATTGAGATATCATTGGCTGGTTAAAGAAAAAAGAAACAGAGTGGGAGAGAGAAAAGTAAGTACACAATAATGACCTTTCCCCTTCACGACAACCTTCTCTTGCTGACATTTCTATACATAAAATGAGACAGATTTAAATATGTGTGTTGTTACATGTGCCGTTTTTTACATAACAGTATGGTTGTTGTGCTGTTTAACACTTTATTTCCAACGTCCAATGCAAATCATCCTATTCCTATCCTATCTTATACTTTAACACATGCAAGTAAAAATGTGTCATTTTTATATTCCTTTCCTCTTCCCATTTCTCCCCTCTCAAAAAGGCATTACAGTTTTTAATGCTGTTCATATCCACTGGTGAATGTTTAGTTATGCCAGAAATTGCAGCTTCTTTGTTATAGGTACACATGTTGCCTGCAGCCTCCGAGAATAGAAAAGCTCCCCAAACATGCAAGCTGAAGAATGTATGCACGTGTTGTGGTAAATAAAAATGTTTTACAAAGGAATAATAAAGAAAAAATAAACTGACTTATAAAATTGCATCTAATTGAATGGAATTGGCTAATTAATTTGATATCTCTCCGCCACATATATATATATATATATAAAAAATATAAAATTTTATATTTATATAAAAACATTTTCTTCAACAACCAAACAATTTTTTTTTTTCTTTTTTTCTGAGGGAATAAATAGGTATAAATGCAAGTGAGGGTGTTTTTCCAATTAACTAGCACTCATAATCTCAAGAGAGAGCCAATTAAGATTATGGACTTTGAGCAGTCATGTCCAGACATGCTGTATAGTCTGACTGTATCATAGGCACTCATACACACTCACACAAAAAACACAGGCCCTGTTTTCTCTTTCATCTGGGAAATTCAGCATCTTAGACCCTGAGCGCCTGCAGGACATGACCCCTCTTTTTTTTCACTCCGTCTGTCTCTCTTACTCAGACTCCCGTGGTACACTGCAGATTTCACTTTACATTCTCTGATGATCACCCAATTTACATCTTACCCCGTCCCTTAGGCATCATTACCACGGCAACCTGTCCCCTCAGAGACCAAAAGAAAACAAGACTCATATATTTCCATCATAAATACACACAACACACACTCATACAGTGTTTCAGTTATGGCACATCCCTCGAGGGTGTCTAAACTACAGGGAAATAGACATGTTAAAGTAGAAAAGATACTTCAGGCCAGTGCAAAAACCAATCACGTGACAGCTGATCCATATTATATCGCAAAATAGAAGCAGCAGCACCCAATCAAAACACCCAGTCACCTGTATAAAAAAAAGTGGACAGACAGTAAAATTGGGGTTGGGGGAGAGAAAGAGGAGAGAAAGGGGGGGAAGGGCCTTCATCATAGGGATTGCCACTCTTCATTAGAGGGATGATTATGGTCGTAGAGGAAAGGCCCAAGGGAAATAGTGTGATTTTTTTTTAGGTGAAAGAGCCAAATGAATTGAATGAGAAAGAAAGAAAGAAAGAAAGAAAGAAAGAAAGAAAGAAAGAAAGAAAGAAAGAAAGAAAGAAAGAAAGAAAGATGGATGGGCAGACAGACTGACAGATAGATAGATAGATAGATAGATAGATAGATAGATAGATAGATAGATAGATAGATAGATAGATAGATAGATAGATAGATAGATAGATAGATAGATAGATAGATAGATAGATAGATAGATAGATAGATAGATAGATAGATAGAAAGAAAGTCACACTGGCAGCTGCTATTACAGCTCTCCTCAGGCAAGGCACCAGTTCCTCATATCCATGTGTCCACTCCACTCCCATCATCCACAAACACACACAGCCGCACAGACATGACAGAGACGAGACATGATGTGAATGCAGAGAGAAAACTAACAGAGTCTCATGGACAAAGAAGATGAGGTCGAGTCCACATCAAACACTCAACAATAACACAGGTATTGAGGCACAGACACATCAGTATACAAGTTTATGTATGTGCCTGTAAGAATCTGTCACTTTGCTTTGAAATAACACTGATCTGTCTTTCACTCTGTCTGCTAGTTTCCCACTATGACAACTGCAGTTGTTTTTCCTTCAATTCACTTTTTGCAAGCTTGTATTTTCTCTCTCTTAGTCTAGTCACCGTGACACCACATCCGATCGATAGGATGCAGTCATATTTCAAACTCAGGGAAGAATATTACAGTCGATGGTGACCAGAGTTCTTGAGTGACCAGAGTTCAGAGTGTTTTTCTGTAGATTGTATATGAATATAACATGCAATCTACATGCAGTAAGTAGATCATGTACAAATATGTACATTAATTTTTGGTAATATAGTAGGTAGAATGAGAGAGTTCTCCTATTGGTGGTAGGTGGAGTGTTGAGCTTTCAATGGAGAGATCAATCTTGATCGTAAAGCAACAACTAAGACGAAACATTGCCTTTATGTAGGGGTGAGGGGTAAAAGTGATCCTCAGTAATTCATCTCGTAGATTAGGTCCTGATGGGACATTAAAATATCCCCTCCAGAACTGTCTCTCTCTGAACATGCTAATGACAAAGCTACAACTAAAACGCAAGTTTAACATCTTTCGTTTTCATTATCTTTTCTCTCTTTATTGAATGTAATATCAAACAACTGTGTATAGCAGAAGCATACTCTGACTTTAGAATATAATAGTATGACACATTTTATCAGACACATTTTTTAAATGCTTTCGTCAGTTTCCCATCATACCCTCTAGCAGCTTTGAAGCTAATAAATTATTCAATTGAATAATTAGCATTTAATAGAAAATAATTTGCATTTGCAAAACCACCATAAGGGTTAGAAATTGAGTTTCAGAAGTGCTCATGGCTTTACTCTTTCATATTAAATAGGATTTATGCCTACTTAAAGTTCAGTGAAATCTGATACTTCCTGTTGTGCTCCTATGAAGTTCAGCATATGCATTCACAGACCTCTGTAAAAATAAATAAATAAATGAAACTAATCCTTTCATTATGGCAATGCCTGCGCATATGGTTCTCCAGCACTGTCCATGGTGCTGATTCTTCCACGTTTCTCATAGTATTAGAGGTCTGTAATAGCAAACACTTTAGTTTAATCACACACACTTTGAACAAATAAAACACACAAAAACATTGCTAAAATAACAAAGAGAAAAAGAAAAAGCTTGTTAGAGAAAAACAGATGGTCTGTAAATTCAACAAAGGACCCAAGGGAACAAACTCTGGGTGCAGACATGACCCACACACCTTTAGTGTACATGTGCTGATGTGGGTATGTATACAAGTCCATGTATTTACAGAAGCAAAGCTGCATTTTAAAAAAAAGAAAAAGAAAAAAACATAGATAATAGCTTTCTTTTCATGTGCACACAAACAAACAAACACACACACTCACAAAGCAGAATTAAATGAAAGTATTTGGGGGTTCCATTCTGTCACATTATAGCAGATGGTGTCCAGTTCAAGCCAGGCTGGTACAGTCCCTGGAGACGAAGTGGGAGGGAAAGAGAGAGAGAGACAGAGAAAAGCAAAAAGGGAGAAAGATGTTGGGTATTCTCTTAACTCCCTCTTTGTCTCAGTTATTTACACCTCAAAGATTGTTCCTGGGGGGAAAGGACTGACCAATTCGTTCTTTCCGCCCAGGAGTGCAGCCACACATCCAGCACATCTTGGCTGTATCATGAAAGCCAAAGTTAGGTTGTTGTTGTTGTTGTTTTTATATTTCTGGGCCTGTCAAATTCTTCAATCTTCTCTGTGCAGGTGCAACGATGGACCTTTCCAATCATATCCATGCATCTATACCCAGATTTGCCTCCAGGATCTCTCACAGGTGCAACATTGGCCCCCGGCCGGCCTGGCACCCTACCCTTCTCTGCTCAACAGCACCACTACCAAAACACACACACACACACATAAACCCTCTGCCCCCCTTCTCCAAGGTCCAGCTGATCCCCACCTGATCCAAATTCATGGGGGAGGAGGAGGTGCTCTGATCTGAGCTCACCCTGGAGAGGTGAGAAAGAAGAAAATATATGCCATCGCTCATCTTTCTCGTCTCTCTGTCTCGGATAGTAACTCTTTGTGCTCCTGTCAGATTAACGCCAACAATAACCCCTAAAACCATGTTAGATGGTGTCCTTGAGAAGCCTATGCATGCATGTGCATGTATGTAAAACATTGTGCGTCTGTGTGCATCAGTGTTATTGTGTGTAAAGGGCAGTATGTCCAAGCAGGGCTGAGCTCAGGTGTCCTGTGCTGATGAGCTGCAGCTGGCTCTCATTGGGGCTGTAATGGGTGCTATCCAGTGCCTGGGTCAGTCACGCAGCTGAGTTTAGACTACCCTCGGTATAGCAATCCATGTTCAAACTCATTCAGCCTCTTAAAAGTAAAGAAGTTATGTACTTATCTTAATGAGATAGGTCATTAAACGATTTTCTGAATTAAACATCCATTTAAATTAATTTGTCCTCCATGACAAGCTATCGAGATCACTACAATTCTATGAACAGGCATGCAAACATGTGCTTAATTAGGTGTAGTATTTCCACTGAATGCCAAATAATAAGAAATAAGTCCCACATTATATAACAGTAAGTTCCAGTTCTCAAATGTAAAGCAATGCCAAAAACCATTTTGGGTTCCCCAAAGAACCTTTCAATGAACAGTTCTCAAAAGAACCACTTTTTTCTCAGTGTAAAAAACATTTTAGAATTCTGAATTACATTTCTCCACTATAAAGAACCTTTTTCTAGAATGGAAAGGTTCCAAGGAAGTGAAAGGTTTTTCGTGGAACCACAGGTGCCAAATAAGAACTCTTATTTTTAAGAGTGCGGCTGAATGGCATATTTAGAGAAAAAAATATTTCTTAAGTATGATAATATGCTATTTCTTATTCAGTTATGCAGTACAACATAAATTATGACTTTTTATACAGGCTGTCAAGCTGTGCATTAGTGGTTATATTGACTCTTTCTTGAAGAATACCTGATATGCCAATCAAGTGACTGTCTTTATGAGTGAGTCAAGGAGTCATTGATTTAACTGATTGTTTCAAAAACACTGATTCATCAAGGAATGAAGCACCTGTGTTTGTTATTCAGTGTCACATTATGGTTAATTGTGCACTGGCTGCTTAGTACTGTTCTGGCAGAACAAAAAATAACTTTCCATTTTGAGTCTAAAATGTAAGTTAATCAATCTATCTAGCTGAATAACAATCAGCTATACTTGGTGCTATTGAATTTTTTGTTTATTTTGTAAGCATAAGGGATGTGGAGATGATGCGGATAGGGAATATTTTGCACTACATGCACTGGAAATTTGTTTTATGTGATTTAAATGAACATGCCTCACAGCTTGGCCAGGCAGAAGGTATTCTTATTGACCGCGTACTTGGACTGAATTAAGCCGTGAAATGAGCTGCAATCCATTGTTCTTTAACCATGAACAACAGAGATCAATACTTATGATTTCCACCAGCCCTCCTGAAACTAAGCACACAAGGACAACACATGTTCCCTTCAGTGACGGCATAATCTGACTGAACCAAATTATACAAAACCAAAGCCTTTACAAAGAGATTCATGCAATAATATTGCCCAAAATTGCCACATATTATCTTCACTTGACTCTGTCCAGTTAAAATATTCCATCCCATTGTCTTTTTCCCTCTTTATGCCCAGTACTTCTCTGCCTCCATATCCTCCCCTCTATTGTTTTTTTCTCTTTCTCTGGGTCTTACTATTTTCATACCCCTCCACTGGCCCTGGGTCAGACATTCTGCCTCCATCCATCTTTCCATCCACCCATCCATCTTTCCATCCTTCCAGCAACATCAGCCAGCTGCCCCAACACACACACACACACACACATAGAGTAGACCTTAATTCAGTCAGTAAGGTCTTTGCCCCCTTCCCAAAGCAATGCCCAGATCTGAACACATGCACCAGGCAAAAAAGGGCAGCAGAGGGGGGATGGGTGACACTTGAAGCCATATGCCTCTTTCTCACATTTGACTGCATGTATTTATATGTGTATGTGTGAGGACGGGAGGTGAGGGGTGTGTTGCAGGAAATAGCAGACCAGCTGACTTTGTTCACAAACAGAGGATAGAAATAAGGTTTTAATGGAATCTAATACATCTCATCAGCCATGATCAATAATTGTCTAAAACATAATCGGTCTGAGGATGTTTTGTGGATCCTGAAGAATTCCAATGATTTCATTTTCTATTAAAGATTTTTTTTTTCTCATCAAACTTGGTATTGAACTATACATTCATTTTACTGATCATATTACAAATGTCTTTTTTGAATCACATACACAGACTAGGTGGATCTATTTGCTATTGATGTGCCTATTAGAGTGAAATACTCTTTACAGGTCTTTTACGAGAAGTTAAGCAATACATTAAACAGCCCTGTTCCCAATCTTTTATGAGAAATATCTTTCATGAGAAATGAGAAATATCTTCATGAGAAATGAGAAATATCTTCATGAGAAATGTCTTTGCCAAATCAGCCTCTTCAAGGCTGTATCTCTACCCATGTAATATCACAATCTTGCATCTCATAACAAATCATTACTAACATTTTTATTTATTTATTTATTTATTTATTTTAACTGGAAAATAGAAGAATTGATCTTTGAAAGATCATGGGTTGATGTATACTTAAAGAATACTTTCTTATGTACAACACTCTTAAAAAAAAACTTCCAAAAGGGGTTTTTACAGCAATGCCATAGAAGAATCATTTTTGGTTAAAAGAGCTTTTTGTGTGTGTGTGTGTGAAAATCTGAAGCAACTTTTTTCACTATACAGAACCTTTTGGGTTAAGTCAAAGGTTCCTTGTGGAACCGTAGATGCCAATAATAATAAAAACATTTATGTGTGTGGCCCATCAATGCTTACATCATTATTGTGACTTCTGGACAGCTTAGATTTTGTTAAAATTATAGACTTACTATCATGTATAAGGCAAACAAAGTTAACAGCTGGTGCCAAAGGAGAAAAAAAAAAACAACAAAAAAAAAAAAAAAGTTCGTTTGTTAACAGATAGTTTGATAAAACAACATGGATATTCATTTTTTTTCAACCATCGTTTTTAATTTAAAACTTATTTCATTTTAATTTCCCTGTTGTATTATGGATAACTTTGATAGTATTTTCTCAAATATGTCTCTCAATTTAGGTTATAAAAATGTGTAAGAAAAAAAAAGCTAGGCTTCGCGCTCCTGTCATCCAAAACGTCTCCCTAAAAAAGAATTTTTCTTAAAATATCATAACTTAACATTTAATTGAGCTAAAATGTCCAGATTGGTAGCTGAAAGTTTTACAAACAATTGCACCACTTTAACACAGGCGTACAACCCATGCGTTACTGCCAAACACTTGCGTCCAGCTCTAGCCTCAGGCGCGCCTTTCAATCTGTTCGAGAAAGAACTCGCTGAGTGTAAGGAGAGAGAACAGAGGGGGTGGGACGGAGGTGTGACTGTCGTGGATAAGTGCATAAAGTGAATGATTTGTAAGAGCGAGCGAGAGAGCAAGAGAGCGAGAGAGGGAGACTTTAAAAGGGAGCCAGCGGAATGTTATCTCTCAAATCATCAGAGGCACGAGGACCAGCACGCGTGGCTGTAAGGATGGCTGGAGCAATGTTGTCCTAATCCACGGGAAACAGAAAGGACAGCCTGAGAAGCCCACTTTCGTATCTAATCGATCTTATCTGAGGACGCGTGTCCATTGTTATCCACACACGGGTCAGAGGGCAACACATCTCCAAGCGTGCGTTACCGGTCCTGATATTTATATCCATTCTGTAACTCTGCTTACGGAAATTTCATGATATATCAACACAAATCTTCGTCGCCGACTGCGTGGAATTAGTGGCGAGGAAAGTATTACTAAAATACGCTGTTGCTGATGCTGAAATAAATATTCAGAAAGCACAATGGACAGATGAACATGAATCACTGACTGAAAACAGACTTGATAAAAGGGATTTGAAGAAATAAATTGATTCTCATCCAATTTTTCATCAGCAGAGGTGAGTTTCAAATCAATTTCATAAAATGTTGATTGTAGCCTATACTTTTCACTCATCTTCATGTTTTAAAATGCCATAATATCGAATTATTAGCTATAGCAACAGTCTATAAAAAAGCACGCTCTGCAAAAGAATTTTGTGCACTGATACACCTTTTTATGATAACATCTTAGTTTTTCATCCGTTTTACCCTAATTTCCACGCTGTTTTTAGGATTTCAATTCGATCTTCTAAAATTAAAATGGTTAAACAAGTGAAAAGAACTAATCTCTGCAGGTTGTCACCTTGGAACCGCTTTGATTTTTTTCTTTCAAAATTAAAACAGCATTTAAATGTACATTTTCAGTTGTAATGGGGAGAAATTTTACAGTGTTCAGTTGCATAGCTCAAATAAAAGTATCATGAACAGTATAATATACAAAAATAATAAAAAAAATACACATTAAACACATCAACCATCTTATACATTTTTCTTTTTCTTTTAAATGTTTCTTGTGATTGAATCCATGTCTTGAGATTCATGCACCCTTGTGTCATCTGGAGCTATAGGCTTTGCATTTGCATTTGCGACAGATGGTCAGCTATGACTTTGGTTTTGTGACAATAATTGATTTCCATTAACTTTTGCATGGAACCGGTGAATATGTATAATCATCTACTGATGGTAATGTGTGCTGAGTGAGCTAAATTGCAAAATGCACACTGACAACCATTCACCAACATTTAGTAGAACTGTTTTTAAAGTAACAGAAACCCAAAAGCCTAGAGTGTTACTTTTAAAACAGAAGTAAAACACAATAATTTAGTCTAGACATTCTATCCATTTCATGAGATATAACCGTTGGATTTGTTAGTTAATTATTCTTTGTTGTTTATCTCAGTTACTGTACTGAATGTATTATAATATGCAGGCCTACAGATTAATTTTTATATTTATAAAAACAATCCTTTTGTGTCTAATTCACCAGGGCAGTTTAACAATCAGTGCACCACTAAAGCCTTGATCAAACGGATCTGAAAATGATGCTGAGTCCCGATCAGACGGATCCTGACCTCACCTGGACACAACCGGACACGGAATGTCTGAACGTCATGAAGGTGGAGTGTGTGGCCCACGAGCCCTTAGAGGCCGCGGATGGCAAGACTCGCGCACTCGTGCCAGCCGCGCTCACCAGAGAGGAGAAGAGACGGAGGAGGCGCGCGACTGCCAAATACCGTTCTGCGCATGCCACGCGCGAGCGCATCCGAGTGGAAGCGTTCAACGTAGCGTTCGCTGAGCTGAGAAAGCTGCTACCAACACTTCCACCCGACAAAAAGCTGTCAAAGATCGAAATACTTCGCCTAGCTATCTGTTACATTTCTTATCTTAACCACGTTTTGGACGTTTAAAAGAACATTTACCAGTACCTTAAAACAAAACCCTACAAGTGTAAATAAAGAATACTTTTATAGACACTGAGAAGTTGCATATTCAAGCTTTCACACGAATAGCCCATTAAGAGAGAGAGAGAGAGAGAGAGAGAGAGAAATGGGTAATACTTTATAATTATTTTCAGAAATAGGCTATGTTTTGTTGTCTGTCCCCTCTAATTACGAAAACGGAAATCAGAACAAAGGGATGGGAGAAAGTCTTTTAGTTACAATAAAACAGTAGCTACCGAAATTTTTACGTATCGCAGTAAATGAAGCTTGTTGTTTTTGATAGCTACTGTAGTTAAGGATAGCTTTTCAAAGATTAGCTATCCTGTTCAACATGCCACATCATGAGCACATTTGTGGCAATAATTTGTTGTGGAGAGATTTGACTTGGGTTGGATCTTAATAGGCTACAGCACATAAACAAAACAAAATATTTATCTTTCGCAACCTTGTTATAAACCAAGCTGATTTTACAGACTACCAACCGTGTGGAGAAATGTATAGGCTACTTCTATGGGCTGGAACAAATCATTACCTTGTTAGCTCTTCATTTTTATTTTCTTGTTCATTTATTTATGAAGTAAATTAAGTTATGCGAGTGTCATTAAAATAGCATATCTAAAGTGTTTACGTATATATGTAAATATTTAATGTTTTTATTATTATTGTTCCTATTTTAGACTGATGTGCAGAGTTTGGGTTTACTGTTGCTTTTCACTTGCACTTTTCATTGGCAGTTTTCTTAGGAGTAGGAGGGCCTTCGCTGTGTGTGCACTACAGTTATTAATATAATAGTGTTGCTGTTGATGTCCTGTCCTATGATAACGAGAAGCACTTCCCATCGGATAGGATCTATTGCTGTATTTTTTATTTTGTTTACAAAGTGCTCATAGATAGCGCTTTGGGTACCTGATGACTTGGGGTAGTTTAAAAGTACAATTACACTAATTTAAATACATCATAATCAATGTCAGATAAATAATTTGGCCATAAACATTGTGTCGCCTGCCTTGCAAGTCTAAGCTACCCATCGACGCTCTCTTTGCTGCGACCAAAAATGATCTCAAAGTAGTTTAATTTTCTTTTAGAAACTATTTATAGAGATTATTTGTTTATGTGAATCTTGTGTACCTTTTGGAAATTTTATAGTGAACAAATTATCTCACATCTGCCTCATATCCAAAGATCACCCTGCTAATTCAAGGGTTTGTCCGTCATTTTGTAGTGGAATAGCCAGTACACTGGTTTGTATCGCAGTTTTTCATATACTATTTTAGGATAAATAGTAAACATATTAATTCAGCCCTGATTCGTCTGTTGTAGTTTTTTGTATAAAACAAAATGAAATTAAAGATATTGTGCCAATACGATGTTCTCTGTTCATATACTTTCACGCACGTCATTTCAGACAACTGAAATCAACGAATGAACTATAGGCTCACATTGTGAAATTCACTGTCGTAAACATTATTTACTTATTAAAAAGCCATGAAAAAAGACCTTTTCATGCTGTCACACAACACATGCACAGTCCGCTCTGCTCACGGCCCAAAGGCGACTTTCTCCCCAGAGAGGAGACAGGTGCTTGTCCAGACGGGCCAAGGCAACCAAATTACGACCCTTCTGCTGCGTCCCGTGGGAAAGAGCAAGAGAGCATGTGCGCGTGTGTACGTGTCCAAATCCTGGTCATATTTCACACTAAAGATTTTTACTCAGCTGAAGATGTTGCAACTTTAAGGGTTACTGTCGATCTCAACTTTGATTGTTTCACTCACTCAGTAAAGAAATTGTTAGTTCGTGGAAATTTGTTTAAATGATAACAAATATTTTAAGTTTCAGAATACATTTAACGTGTAGGTCTAACATAACACATCCCGGAAGTTACATTATGTTCCTCATCCAGGCAAACGGGCTGATCAGTTTGTGTGTTCCATGCTGGACGTGAACAAGCCTCGTTAGTTGATTATGTAATGAATGACCCTCAGCCCTGCTGTAATGCCATATGTCTGGGTGTATGTCACGGAGAAGGGTCGAATACATTAGCCTTAAACTCAGGTAGCCAGATTAGACTTTGACTCTTCATGCAAAGAGCCAATCTGTCGTCTCTACAAGTGTCTTAGATAATAAAACAAAAAGAAATTAAATCCTGATTAAAAATAAATAAATAAATAAATAAATAAATAAATAAATAAATAAAAAAAAAAAAAATAAATAAATAACATCCTGTTTGATATAATCCTGTTTTATCTCATACATATTAAGCTATATAATATTTTCACCAACCTATCTATATATCGTAAAAATCTATCTATCTATCTATCTATCTATCTATCTATCTATCTATCTATCTATCTATCTATCTATCTATCTATCTATCTATCTATCTATCTATCTATCTATCTATCTATCTATCTATCTATCTCTGTCCCGGGTCAATCTGTCAGTTTGGTTAAGTTATTTGTGGCCAGATGGAAACGGACGGATGAGAGAAAGACGACATTGAGGGTGTTTATAAAGAAAAGACTAGAACTGCAAACCTGCTTAGAGGGGAAAATGAGAGTCAGTCTGTTCTCATTAACTAGCGCATAGAAAGTGTCACACTCAGAACAATGCAACCCGGCTGCGCGCGCACTCCCGGACCATCTGTGCACGCGTCAGACATACAATGATCAGATTTTCATCACACAATGACACACTGACATAGTCCGCGCATGAATTTGTTGATGCATGCATTGAAGATTACAGATTTGTGACCTTCCTTCGGATATTTGTACAGGATCAAACCACACACTAGGGCTGCAGGGTTTTGTAAGAGATTTTTGAAGAAAAAATTAATACTTTCAAACACAATAAAGTTGCGGTTGCGCTATAGGCCAACTGTGATTATAAAAGGTAGGCTATTTGGTAAATGTTCGAACGCTATTGCATTGGAGAACACAATATCAAGTGCTTTTTATTTATTTTTACTTGTTTATTTATTTTTAGTATTCACGTAGTGGATTCACACAGTTGTATTAAAAAAAAAAAATCTCACAACTGGAGAACCCCCAACACTGCACGTTTTTTGTTGTCTCTCTTATCTGACACACATTTGAAAGTCTTGGAGTGTTCACTAATGAGCTGATGAGTTGAATCAGGTGTGTTTGAATAGGGAGACATCTAAAGGGTGTAGTGTTGGGGATTCTCTAGGACCATGATTTGGAACCACTGCATCGGATAATAGGCTACTTGAGATATACAAAATGTACAATAAAGTAGTCAGTGGTTTCAATCCACAGGATTAAAAAAAAAAAAAACACTGACAAATGTGTGAGGTGCTCAGTAGTGCCACTTAGTGGACAAACCCAGTGTCACTTCATTTATCTGATAGATCTGTAAAATGATAACGACAGCAAATAACACACACACATTATTATTATTAAGCTCGTTATCAGAATATGATTTATAAAAAAATATATTATTAAAATAATAATTATTAAACATATATCAGGGTAGACGTGGGTGAAAACTCACAGAGAAATATGAACTTTGTCATCAAACAACTACAGTTCTGTTTTTTTTTTTTTTTTTTTTTTTTTTTTTTTTTTTTTTTTTCAACATTGCTTTTATAGAAGTCCAAGTCTAGCTTCCAAACAGTGAAATAATGTATAACAAAACTCTGCTGCCCCCTATTGGTCATAATGAGAAGTAGGTTGTTATCTTCTTTTTGTAAAGAGTACACTTTCTCTTCAGTGTAGAGTACAAAGTTAAGACGAACAAAACTGATAAAAGAGGCAATTAAGACAGTACACTACTTCTGGGTCATTAATTAAATAAGCAAAAGTGTCCCTTTTGAAAGGTACTTCCCCAGTGAGAGCTTTTGTACCTTTTTTTCTGAGTGTAAAAAAAAAGAAAAGAAAAGAAAAAGTCAAACAAATGCATTTTCTAAGACATTTTACATGAACAACACGAAATATTGCAAGGACTGATTTAAAAGGCTGTATCTTTCTGACTGAGAAATAGAAGGTGAGACATTAAGATGTATCAATCCAAAAGCAAATACAGTTGTTGTGAAAACTGCTAAAAAGAGAGAATGAATTATTCATGTATCACTCTAAAGGTTGTCAGTATTAAAAGTAAACCTATCAGTCCTCACATATATTAGTCATTTAGCAGACACAGTTATCCAAGCTAACACTATTACACAGACACACACTGTAAAAAAAAAAAAAAAAAATCTGTAGTTTTTACAAAAATAATTTTGGCAGCTGTGGTTGCCAAAATAATTTTGTAAAAAAAAAAAATACAGAAAAACCCTAAACAAAAACTGTACATTTTACAGTATAAAACTCTGATTTACAAACAAGACAATTTGAATGTAAAACCAGTAAAATTCAACAGCGCACACTTCTATTAAAATCTGTTTTGTACCTTTAACATACTGACAACCACCATAATAATGCAGGGAGTAAGAGAGAAATCCACATGAAGAATCAAAGCTCATCATAAGTAGCCTCGCCACAAGCAGAAGTATATACATGATACTTAAATAATGCAATAAACTTTCATTAAACAACAGAAGATGTAACATAAAGCCCAAATGTACATAACTGATAACAAAAACTATAAAAAAAACATGATTATTTAAACAAAATACTTTCAAATGTGGAGTGTCATGCAGGGAATTCTGGGAATATCAGTTTACAGTTTTTGACTGTAAATTATACATTGATTTGTTCTGCTGTATAATTAACAGTCCGTAAAAATTAACAGCATTTACTGTAAAATTACATGAAATGTCTGGTTAGATCTTTTACAGTTTTTCCCTGTATATAGTACCGGAAACCTACTGTTAACCTATTAACAGTTTTTTTTCCGTAGAATTTTACAGTTAGAATTACACTTATTTTTTTACGGCAATGCACTAAAGTAGGTTAATATGTGTATTTGCAGACATATTATTATATTAATGTACAGCCTATATTTTATAATTTTCTGATTATTCTTTAAGATTCTGGACTATCAGTCCAAACAACATTATTTGGTGACCATGTGAGTGAAACACTGAAGAAAAGCTTTAAGTGGCATGAGCAGTCGAGAGAATATGGGGGATGGAGCTATATTTAATGGCAGCAAGCTCTCTCTGCATCTCTCTCGCTTCATCAGTTTTATGGAGTATGATAGCTGGATGCAATCATCAGGAAGTCGGTAAAAACTGCAGACAGGAAGATGTAAAGAAAACAGAGAGAAAGAGAGATAGACAAAAGACGTGGACATAAGATTTGACCTGATTAATACATAACCAAACGTGTGCTATTGCTGTGCGTTGGTTTGAATATAGGCTGTAAACCAACAATTGTGATTTTGCCATTGCTTTTAGCTTTAACAAACAAACAGTTAATATACAGTGCTGTGAAAAAATTGTTGGCCACCTTCCTGATTTCTTATTTTTTTGCATGTTTTTTACACTTTAATGTTTCATATCATCAAACAAATTTCAAAATTAGTAAAAGATAACACAAGTGAAGACAACATGCAGTTTTTAAATGAAGGTTTTTTATTATTAAGGGAAAACGAAATCCAAAACCTAAAAACCCCCCTAAAAAGTTATAACTGGTTGGGCCTTTACACTTGGGCCACCCTTAGCAAGCAACAACTGCAATCAAGTGTTTGCGATAACTTGCAGTGAGTCTGTTACACAAAGCGCTGTGGAGGAATTTGTGTCCACTCATCTATGCAGAATTGTTGTAATTCAGCCACATTGGAGGGTTTTCGAGCATGAACCGCCTTTTTAAGGTCATGCCACAGCATCTCAATAGGATTCAGGTCAGGACTTTGACTAGGCCACTCCAAAGTCTTTTTTTTTTTTCTCTTCAGCCATTCAGAGGTGGACTTGCTGGTGTATTTTTGGATCATTGTCCTGCTGCAGAACCCAAGTTCGCTTCAGCTTGAGGTCACGAACAGATGGCCGGACATTCAGGATTTTTTGGTAAACAGCAGAATTCATGGTTCCATTTATCATAGCAAGTCTTCCAGGTCCTGAAGCAGCAAAACAGCCCCAGACCGTCACACTACCACCACCATATTTTACTGTTGGTATGATGTTCTTTTTCTGAAATGCGGTGTTACTTTTATGCCAGACATAATGGGACACACACACCTTCCAAAAATGTAAACTTTTGTCTCGTCAGTCCACAGAGTATTTTCCCCAAAGTCTTGGGGATCATCAAGATGTTTTCTGGCAAAACTGAGACGAGCCTTTACATTCTTTCCGCTCAGCAGCGGCTTTCGTCTTGGAACTCTGCCATGCAGACCATTTTTTGCACAGTCTCTTTCTTATGGTGTCATGAACACTGACCTTAACTGAGGCAAGTGAGGCCTGCAGTTCTTTGGATGTTGTTGTGGGGTCTTTTGTGACCTCTTGGATGAGTCGTCTCGCTGTGCTCTTGGGGTAATTTTGGTCGGCCGGCCCACTCCTTGGAAGGTTCTCCACACTGTTCCATGTTTTTTGCCATTTATGAATAATGGCTCTCACTGTGGTTCGCAGGAGTCCAAAAGCTTTAGAAATGGCTTTATAACCTCTTCCAGACTGATAGATCTCAATTCTTTCTCATTTGTTTCTGAATTTCTTTGGATCTTGTCATGATGTCTAGCTTTTAAAGATCTTTTGGTCTACTTCACTTTGTCAGGCAGGTCCTATTAAAGAGATTTCTTGATTGTGAACAGGTGTGGCAGTAATCAGGCCTGAGTGTGGCTAGAGAAATTGAACTCAGGTGTGATAAAACCACAGTTTTTAACAGGGGCAAACACTTCTTCACACAGGCCCATGTAGTTTTGGATTTTGTTTTCCCTTAATAATAAAAAACCTTCATTTAAAAACTACATGTTGTGTTTACTTGTGTTATCTTTGACTAATATTTAAACTTGTTTGATGATCTGAAACATTAAAGTGTGACAAACATGCAAAAAAAAATAAAAAAATCAGGAAGGGGGCCAACACTTTTTCACACCACTGTAGGGTACCCTAACTTTGACACAACTGCCAGTTAGTTCGTTCATTTTGTTGTGCAGACAAAAGTAGATCCAAATGAAGCCAAGCAGAATAATCAAATTCACCCACATGTCTCAGAGCAACACACAAGTAGTTATAGTTCCTGAACTAATCGGTTCAGTGCATGATCCACTGACTCACTCAAAACGAAGGTCACTTGATGTGTTTCTGAATTAGAAAATGTGTTTGAAAGAAGGACTTGAATGAATGATTCAATTCCTCACACTCAAAGACAGTACTTGTCTCCACCTACTGGCGCAACGATGTAAACAGCATACGTAGCCTAGGTTGCTCTTGGGGATCGAAAAATAGCCTATACTGAAATCAGGAAAAATCCCCTCTAATGCATAAATTAGTTAGCAACTAGTGATTCAGATTCAAATAGCTTTATTTGCAAGGTGAAATGTTCTTTACATTGCCAAAGTGTTAAAAACACTTTAAATACAAATTTACACATTTACACACACACACACACACACACACACACACACACACACACACACACACACACACAACACACACACACACACACACACACACACACACACACACACACACACGTCTAATTAGAGGCGATAACTCCCCCTAGCGCACCACCACTGTAATGAGTCTCAGTCGGTCCCTCCACCTCCTCTGCCAAAGTGCATCCTGTGTGCTCCTCCTGTAAAGGATACTAGCATTACTGCCGTCAGATTGGTCGCAATGCCTGATAGTGGGTAAATTTGGTTACAGTATTGATCATCAGCTCATTTTATCGGAGATGTTGGCGTAGCCGCTGGGTAAGTTTTCTTCTGTACCTATTGTCTATTCTTTTGTGCTCACTGCATTGATCTAAATACAAGTGACACCTTTGCATTGGAAGACACTGGGATGCATGTTGTTAAAGTTCTCACGCGCAGCTGCTGTCTGTAAAATGACAGATTAAAGTCATTGCAGCTCATAGAGTATTGATTATAATCCTTTTGGCAGGGTTAAAACGAAAATCATTATTGATGCTTCCTGACGAGACGTCAAAGAAACCGTGATTTATAATTCAGTAATATTGTAACACAACGTTTAGATCTGTGTCTGTAATATTTCCCTTAATACCAATAAAAAACAACAGATTTTAACGTGCAGTGGGATGACTCCTTGTGATCATTAATCTCGTGTCTTGTGACATGGACTCGCCTTCAGAAATGCTGCTGTGGGTGGTGATCACGCGCGCTTCACGTAGAGTGCATGTTTATTTATTTGCTAATGTGTTTATCGGATGTATTGGAGGCAGTGATGCCCCTCTTTAAAGCACATGTTTGGCATTCCATTGACTTGGGTGGTGTATCCATGCCTAGATGTCCGGTTCGCAATAGAATCATTCTTTTGAGCCGGTTTCGTTTTAATGATTCAGTTCTCGAAGCAGCAGAGCAAAGGAATTCACTGACATAGAACATTTCATAAAGAAGGAACTAAATTTAGCTTTACAACTGGGTAAAGTAATATAATATATTTTATCAATGAAGTGACCACTGGAAAACATATATTAGTCCATATTCATATCATTTTATTAGCCTACATTTTAGCATGTTTTAATTTTTTAAATTTTAAAGAAAACAGGGCTAATATAGAATGTATTATTATAAAATATAATATCAACAGATAAGTGACACCTTTCTCCTCTATTTTATTTTATTTTCTATTTTCTTTTTTTGTCTTATTTTAGTTTATTTATTTAGAATATTTATTTTCACATATAACTACCATTAAAATTTGGCTACAACAAAATTACTGGCTAACAAAAACAGCATTATGTATATAATTTGTTGGGAAACATAGTAATATAAACAACATTTAACCAAATATGTGTTTATCTACAAAAAACTCCGAAGCACTATAAGCTATGAAACGAATTGGTAAATCGCCTCGACTATATGAGAGATCCGAACGAACCGATTCTTTAGAATGAACCGGTCTTCCCAACGCTATCATTTACTGAGCTACACGCGATTTAAGACCTCTTGCGGTTCCCGTTTCTTTCCTCACAGACTGCCCTTTGGCTGAGGGGGTTGCTCTCGCATTATTGTGTATTGAAAATAGAAACGGAATATGTTCAATGTCAAAGCGGATTTTTTTTGTTTTGAATACGTGGTCCGCATGGAAACAACAGACGGTTTGCAGGAATGACAGATCATTGTGCGATTTCACATTGCGTTGGATTTGATGCAGTAAGAAGGTAAATGGATGCTTTATGTTTAATTTTAATCCTCATTGACTAATTGTCTTTCTTATGTTTATAGTATAAATCATTCATTATGGGGGTGGTGGGGGGGGGGGTACCATAATCCTGGATTATTCTTTAAAAAGGCTATTTGGGGGGGTTCAGCAGTGCAGGAATATTCTTTCCCCCCTTTTCTGTACACATATGCATCCCTCTTCCTAATGATCAGAGCTGGCCCCAGGCTCTGTTGGTGCCTAGGCGAGATTTTAGACCCCATACACCAATTAAAAAAAAATGCAGATTTTTCAAACCTTTCCTATAATATGGCAAACCATATACTGATAAGTATAAACCTATATGAGTAGTAAATCAACTGTGACGATAAATAAACAAATGTTAAGAATAAAACAAAAATGTAATTAGAAATTAAATCAAAAAAAAGTGCAAAAAAAAAAAGAAACTATTACATTTGTAGGTATTTCTGACTGAATCTGTTAAAATATCGAACATAGGCCAGGCATGAGCTATACTCCCAACAGAGAAAATGCAACCCCACAACTATGCCTGCCTTCAGTGACAAATTACAACAGGAGAAATATGAGAGATATAAATGGCAAAACTATGCGTTGCCACCATGCACAAATTATGTGTTATGATGATGTATTATAATTACATCATGTTGACGCAGAAAGTGTTTAAATTAGTCCAACATGACATGTCTTATGATTTTTTGCGCATAGGTAGAAATGTCAATTTTATTTTATTCTAACATTATTTTTAATCTGTTCGATGATCGATCGGTACTACATATATTTTAATTGTCAGTATTTTTGCTTAATTATATGGGTTGTAGGAGCACACAATGGTCACAAGAGGCTTTTTTTGTCACAAGATGTTTTTCAGAGAAAAAAAGTTTGTGCGGCGTTACCCGGTCATTTTGCGCCCTAGGCAACTACCTGTTGTCACCTATGCCACGGGCCGGCCCTGCTAATGATAATTTCTGGCTGGACTTCACATTCTTGACTTCAACACTTACTTCTCTGACTCTTCTGTAGCCTACTAGTAAATTGCAGGTGTGTATTAAAGTCAGTGTATAGTTCGCATAGAGGCTCTCTTCAAAATTAAGGTGAAGGTGAATTAATTTGTATTGGACATAACAACTTAGAGTTTCCTACATAATGGGCCCTAATTGCTTGTGAATTGTTAAGGAGACCACATTTTACAATAATATGTTTGTTCTGTTGGCTTGTACAAAAATGAATGAGATTGTGTCCATCACAACTGTTCACATGGACTAGTTTCGTGTGCTTCTTGGTCTATTCCGGAAAAAAAAAACTCTGACCTAGCTAATGTAGGCCACATTATGCTGTTGGACTCTCTGTAAGATGCCATGCTTTTCAGGGAAGATTGAATTGTGAAAACTAAAAAAAAAAAAAAAAAAAAAAAAAAAAAAACTTAAACTGCGAATTAGAGATTAGAAATTGTATTAGTAAACACATTAGAAAACAGGTATTTTAACAGGGCATGTGCACCTCAGCTATGTATTGTATGGTGTGTGGTTTATAACTGATAAACAGTGGAAGCGTGCATGTTTCTTCTGTCACTAGAAATAAGTAATGAGGGGACAGTCTTTCTTGTAAAGCAGACAATTTATATGTCTTTTGCTACAAAGGTCCGACTTGCAAACGCTGGCTTGTATCGTCAGGTACAACTCTTGCATTTTATATCTGACAGCACTTGAATTATGCATTGGCCTGTCTTAAAAGTTTTACGCTCTCATGCACTAAAAAAACACAAACTTTATCTCAAGAACACCGCAAAGTAACAAAAGCTCCCACATTGTTATTTGGGTACCTGTAATGTAATTCGATAAACCGTTTTCTATTGTACACACACATTCAACACACTCTATGGGATGTCTTGCGAAAATGGGATCATTCTCTTATGTTTAATGTGTTTCATACTTCAGTGTGTTTATTTTTGTTAAACTTTTTACAAACCCATATGTAAAAAACCATTCCAAGGACAAACACAAAAAAGGCACGGAGCCTGAAACCGCTGGAAGTGGTGAGATATTCAGAAACTATAACATACACTTTTTGTTTTAATTTCATAGTATCTATACTGTTTATCACAACATATGTGGGGACCTTTCAACACACCTTAGTATCTTTAGGTATAGTAACATAGCAATCTTATGCGCCCTCCAGAAGTTGCGCTCTGCACCCGTGATACGACGGTGTTGTGGTGCCATCCCAAAGAGGTTCAAAAATCACACTCTCACAGATTTTCTCCTTTTTCCTGGACTGAACTAGCTGGTGTGGAATGACCTCCCGATCTCATATTCGAAAAACGTAGTCGTGACTCATTTTCAACAAAAACATCTAAAAGGACTCATTTCTGTTTTTCAGCCACTGCAACTTTAACCCAGCTAATTACTAATACTTACCTTTTCCTTATCTTGTCAATTACTTATATTCAAATTAATAAAAAAACAAAAATAAACCATGGGCTACAGTGGTCTGTCACCGTAGACCCTTTCTAAACTGGAGGGACTTGTCATAGCACTGTTATACGCTGTGTTCTCCTCGTTGATTGATTGTTTTCTACTGTTCTCATTTGTAAGTCGGGGGCCCCTTTTTGGGGGATAAAAGGGTATTTGCTAAATGATTTGAAATGTAGTACAACCCTTGCTCTTTCTAGGCAAAAGGCTTCATTCAAGCAGCACCCGGGGAAGGGAGTGTGGTAGTGTTAACAACCCTTATTTCAGTAAAACTGCTGGGAGGCCTTTGCTATAAATAAGTCAGTAGAGCTTCATGGCCTTGGCCCGGGCTTGCAATAACACTATGTAACACAATAAGCTTGTGTTTTTTTTATGTGAGATGAAGAGATGTAGAGCGATGGGCGAAAAATGATGGCCGTCAGTGGCCTTCCAGGCAGTTATATGAAACAATTTTATGTTATCGTACTCGTTTATCACTAATGAATGGGCCGTTACAAGCTTCAGATGTTTTGTTGGCAGCAATCTGGACAATACACAAAATATGTGTATTTGCATGTGGCTTCAGCAGATCTAGAAGTGATAAGTGCAGTGTTTCTATATACAAAATAATAAGCATTGCATGTCAAGACTGCCAATATAATTTCATCCGAATACTTGAAAACGAATACTTCAAGTGTGCCGTGTAGCTGAGGTTGCAAGCGTGAGAGCTGCATGTTTCTCAAAGCACATGAATGAAACGCTTCAGGAATAGAAAGGGCCCATCTAGTAAATAAGGACTACTCTATGATTTTTTAAATATAATTTTTACAGCAGCGTTTGTGATGTTTTTGTTTGTGGGTGTGTATGGTGATTTTTCCACATCTGCTCCCTTAGAGATGGACTGCTCTTCACTGCGCAGCTGGACAAAGAGAGAGAGTTCAGGATAGTGTTCTGTATGGTGCTGGATTTGTCTTGGCAAATATAGAGCTACCAATGTTTTCTGACACAATTATTTAATTTCCATCAGGCCCTCACAACACCAAGATTAAAGAAGAGCAAGGCTCTGTAATGCCAATTTTCTGTTGCGCTACTGTAACTCGCTGTCATTCTCTCTCTGTCTCTGTCCATTTTGGAATAATGCACACACACACACACACACACACACACCCACACACAACACACACACACACACACATGCTGTTTACATTATTTTCATGTTTCGAAAAAACCTCTTTGGAAATGCTGTAGTAGTCTTGGAGAGGAGCCAGGATGTAGTGAAGACACGGCAAGCGGGGAAGTTGATGTAATTGTGGGTAATATTTATTGATTATCTTAGAGTTTTTGCATTGATTTTACTTGACATAAATGAAAATAATATCAGGAAATTATTAAGAAAAGCAAGAATTTTCTTGCTTTTTGATGGCTTTGGATATATTGCAGGCTGGAATCAAACCCGTGTCACCCATATATTGAGCTTACTTTATCTTCCGAGTTATTTTTGGAATATTT
Source organism: Cyprinus carpio (assembly GCF_018340385.1). Lineage (NCBI taxonomy): Eukaryota > Metazoa > Chordata > Actinopteri > Cypriniformes > Cyprinidae > Cyprinus > Cyprinus carpio. The sequence continues at coordinate 9,895,420 of NC_056605.1, forward strand.
TTTGAAAACATGTGCAAGATTAAATTTTTAAGACTATCTTAGCAATAACATTAGTTGCATATTCATATATAAATTAATAAATATATATAAAAGGCAGAATAGTAATATGTATGCAAGTATCCATGAATATTTGTAACATTTTACACCTCACTTGAAAATGACATGAAGACATCATTTTAATACACATCTTTACATTATACCTATTTTAACACTTTTATTATAGAGTAAGAGAAATTATATAATACCCCCCCATGAAAATGTAAAAAACGTATATGTTTGTATATGGTTTTAAAATTTTTTACTTATTACATGTTTAAAGTATATTAGTTTAAAATATAATGAATAAAATATCTGCGTTTATACCTGTTTTTATACAGTCTATGGTTTATTACCACCACAACTACGCACCTATATTAACTGTTTTTAAAGAAATGACCGTTCATGATCTTTTTATGTTGTGTACTGCTTTTATACAGTATGGTTGCTCATTCTGAAAACTACAGTTTTTTTGCTTCCCCATTACTTCTGTTCCATTTCACTCTCACTGTCCCTCCCCCACTCCTGCCGTCGTTCTTTCTGCTCTCTGAATTCTGTCTTCTGCCTGTGTTGTATTCTTGTTTAGTAGGTGAAGAAATATTATTGTTCTGTTCTTTTGATCATCCATGACTGCCTCACAGGGCAAGGCCAAATGTGAAAGTCTTGCGTTAATTGTGCATGGATGTTTCTACATGAGTGTATTATGAGGTATGCATTACTCAGTGCTTTGAACATATGTTAAAGGCTTCGTTGGCTGAGTGGGCCTCTCTGTCAAATGATGTGTGTGTTCATGTGTCTTAGCTTTAGGTGTAATGGCTGTGTGAAAAATCTGAGTTTTTGATGGCTAAAATGTAAAAGCCTCCAGGGACTCTCCTGCTCCAGTTAACACTACCACTTCTGACTATATGCTCTAATAGCAACTGTCCATCAGCTTTTGTGTTAAAATAAGCCACTGTTTTCTGTTACTGACTTTCCTTTTCTTCCAGTGGGAACGCAAAAGGTTCATTAAATAAAAAAAAAAAGCACTGGTTGGCTGCAATTTCCAAGAAAATTATAGTTAATGTGGAGCTTTCAAAAGACCAAAAAAGTATTGCAGATGTGCACTCATACTCTTTCAAGTCTTCTGAAGCCAATGTGTGACAAATCAAAGCTGATTTGAAAAGGGACTAAGTAGCTGTTCAGGCCATTAAATATTTGAATGAAATGGCAAAGATACTGTGTCGATCTGTAATTATCCCCATAGTTTAGAAATAGAATGCAGTCTGAAGACTGTAAACCGAGATTTCCCCCAGATCTTCTCAACATAGTTTTCAAATTTGAGATTAGGCCTAGACAGTGAAAGTCAGCAGAGTCCTAAACAGTATCAAGCCCGGTTGGCTTTCATTTGCACGAAGAGAAAAAAACACTTTTCAAAATATGTATATGTACCTCCATCAAGAGAGGTTTGCGGCAACACATAGGACTGTGAATAAATGATGCCAGAATTTGATTTTGGGTGAGCTAGCCCCTCATTAACAAAAAAGCACAGAGACGATTTTATTTTCACAAATCATATGTTGCAGTTTTTCTGTGTGTGTATATCTGATAAATTACTATTCTAAGATGTATGGTGAACACGGATATATATCATACACAGCAGTATCTAAAATAAAAGTGATAAATGTTTATATATTTTTGAATATCAATAAAAAAAACTGATTTTTTTTTTAAGATTTTTTTTTTTACATGCCTGCTATTCGTCAACACAGAGCAAGCCTGGTAAGGATTATGAAAACTTATTCACTCTGAAGTGGGAAGCTGTGTATTGCAATAAGTAGAATGTAATTTTGTAAACAGATTTTCAGTTTTCAACCGCCTCTAGATAGTTCATCTAGACAGATCACTATCAAAGTCTTCAAAACCTTGCATTCCTGCTTCAACAAAGAGATTTTATTTCGGCCTGTGCTGCCCTGTGAAATATGCATACAAACCTCTAAATTGTCTCCAGAATATCGTAATGGATCGACACACAGTGCCAAAACCCCGAGATAAGAAGAGTGAATCTGTCTGATGTTATTAAAAGTTTGGCTGTAATAGCTATCGTCTCCTTATGTTTTGGTATAAGTCACATAAAAATACTAAGCCCCCCGGCCTCCCTACGATGATACACTTTCTGTGAGTGCATATGAGTGTACATGAGTAACTTTAGAGGAAATTCTTTGTATGTGTGTTGTGTGTGTGTGTGTGGGTGTGTGTGTGTTTTCAGGGCACTATGAGGTAACCCCAGAGGCGATATGCTATGTGTGCTTGTCCATTGGTCAGATTTCTCCCATTGATAGGAGAAATGAAGACTTGAAAGTGGTCATGTGCTATCTTGGCAAACTCACATACCAACAACGTCCCTGATCAAGAACATACAGGTATTTACCAGTATTCGTAGATAAACCAGCAATTAGCCAATCGTCCCATTCTAAATAACAAAGCTTCAAAACGTGGTTTTGTTTTTCCAGAGTACAGAATGTTTTATAATCATTCTTGTGATTTCAAAAGAATGGTTTTGAAAAACCTACATAAGATATATTGATATTGACGGGTCATTTTTTTTTGATAAGTTTCTATGAGAAGTCTTTAAAGAACAAGAATTTTAGTTGGAGCAATTTTCTGCACTGCGTATATGTGCTATAGGTAATTTTCGTGTGAATAACATAAAATAAAGAGTTTTCAAATAATTTTTGAAAAAATCTGTCTTCCATTGTTCGAACAAACATAAAATTAAATTGAAATGTATTTTTTTTCTATATTTAATCCTGCCAAAATAGTTTGCCAATAATTAATTAATTAATTGAGGGCACCCAAAGCCTTCTGTGAATGTGGCAGGGAATGAGAGGCAGAAAGTATATGCAGAATTACATTATGTCCTCATGGTTTAATACGAGTGACTTGTGATGGAATAAATTGCCCATGCTGTGATCTAATTTTTAGACCTGTAAATCCTCTCTTATAGGTGTGTATTTGTGCGTGTGCTTTATGAGGGTGTTGATGTGCTGGTTTGCTTGCTTTGAGAGACAGGTGGCACTAGAGCATGAGTGCACTCCAAATTAGTACAATTTATGAGAGGATAATCAGTGCACAAGGGTCTGTTGCAGAGAAGTCGCAAGTATTTATAGAGCCTTGATACTCACTGCTTGCTAGCCTCATATGACTTCTGTGGACAGTTCAAAGACATTTTTTTTTTCTCTAAAAAGCTCTTTATGTTCCTTGTCCAGGGCTGTATGAGTCAATCACTTTTTGATATGCACTATTCTGGGATGCTAAATAACCAACCCAATCAGAATACCCCTTTGGTTCCTGCAATCTGGCATGTCATTCAAGTTTTAACAGCTAAGAAAACTTAACCTATCTAGCAAGCTTAGCTTAAATGTTGTTTCGAAGTGCTGTGGGAAAGTGCCGTAACCGATTTGAAAGATACAATTTAAAAGTGAACACCATAAAAAGAGCAGTCAGAATTCCTCTGAAGGTGGAGACCTGGGGGCCAAAAACTAAGGAAAAATCAGTTCCACAAATGCTCACAGTGAGAGGGGGCTCTGTGGGCATAGTAATGAAAAGGAATAGCTGAGTACTAATGAAGTACAGTTTGATACCCTAAGGATCAATACCTTCCGTTCTTTAATAAATTATCCCGCCAGCAGATATATTCCAACTAGGAAGGAGTGGGAAGCCGGAAAGCAAGCGAAATACATGTATTACTTCAGCTTCTGTTATTGGCTAAAGTTGAGGTAAGCACATGAAACAGATGCACATTTTATCTTGCCAGCAGAGGTGCTTTAACAGTGCTTTAGGCATTGCTGCAGTGAACTCTTGATGTCTGTTTCCTGCATTTGTTGTCAGGTACTTGGAGAAAAGCTGTGTAACATTTACATTGTATGCATTTTGGTAGATGCTTTATTTATCCAAAGCGACTAACATTGCATTCAAGGTTCACCTTTCATCAGTTCTTGCTTGTCCCTGGAATTGAACACACTGCCTTTTTTTGGACTGTTGCAAGCTGTATATTGGCAGGGGGTTATTTTATACTAACTGACATGAGATAGCCTTAAAACACCAACCTTTTTAAAAAAGACTGTGTTTGTGCCCGAATAAAATTATGTGATTAAAATTGTGGTATAAGGAGTTTGTTTAAAAAAAATCTTTCTTTCTCTTTTTCTCCTCTTTTTTAGGTTAATGTTTGATACACAGAAAGCCCCTAGAAAACGATCCTGTCATCTGAGCATTCTTCATGTATGGTCCCTGATCATCGGTCAGCCACTTTAACTGTCTCCGCATTTCCTACCCATCCGCTGTGTTAAACCCCATCCAGCACGGATCAGACACAATGGACAACAGATTCACATCCACTTTTTCTTGGGGTTTTTAAAAATTTTCCACCACTCCAACAGCGTCACGGGTGTATCACAAAAAACAGATGGTAAAGGGACTGAACTGCCTGTGCGCATGCCAATGTACATTACACCATACTCTCCTTCTCCCTCTAAGGTAATCTCTCTCCTGAAGCATTTTCTCAGATTTCCTCACACTTATTCAGTGCAGAAAAGTAAATATGTTTCATCATGAGAACGATTTATTTAAAATTTATGGGAACTCTAATGATTTTTGGCATAAAAAAAAAAATCAATAAGTTTGACCATATAATGTATTTGGTATTGCTACAAATATACCCCAGCGACTTCTGAAGAACTGGTTCTGGGGTCAAGGGGTCCCCCACCCCACTTGAGAATATATATTGAGCATTATTACGTTAAAAAATGTAATCAGTGTCAGAACTTTTTAACATAAATGTTCTCTGTTCTAAAGGTTCACTCCGTATTTTTTGATTTGTGAGATGAGACTATTTGCATAATTATAGTCTAAACAAAACCAGGCCTGTGAACTTTTAGGGCATTTTGTGTTTTTTTTCTGTCTTTTTTAAAGTATGCGTTTTTATGACTACATGACCAAGATGATTTGTTGTCAAATATTTTTTCATTCTGTTTCATTTCTAATCTTTCTATTATACAATAAGTAGTTCTATAGTATAACATTGCTTTGTGTTTGTATGTACACTTTTCACTCATGCTCACAGATTTGGGCTGGATTTTCAGCTGCTGTGGATCTGAGCCAGAGATTTTCAACATATTCTCCCAGCTCTCCTTGTCAGTACTTACTGATATACACTTGAGTGCTATTAGACTGTGTTGACCCCACCCACTGTAATTAGGAAGTTATTTATTGAGCTCCGCCATTGTTTGGTTTCCTATAAAATCTCCAGTGAAAGGCCCAAACAGGCCTGAAGAATTCCAGAATGAAAGCAGAGAATGTCTGAGTCTTCACTGAGAAAGCCACAAATGAATGTCCTCTTTCTGTTCGGCTGTTTTGTGCCACTTTTCACTTCATCTCTGTTTCTTTCCATTTATATTCTTTTCCAGTAACTATTTTTTGGATGAATTAGCACATGCATACTATCTTATCATCTCCACATCTTACCATAATTGTGTCTGTTCAGTACTTAGTCTTGTTTAAATTTTCTAGACATGGAAAAAGCAAAACTTGGCTCTAAAAGATGTGCTAATGAAAGTTAAAACAATGATCATTTATATTTACTTACTTACTAACATTTTTCACAGACCACCTCTTTCTGTCATGTATCAACAATTGTAGCATACACTCATCTAGCCAGTTTCCCTTGGATCAGTGGGCAGGCTCAGCTATTTCTTTCTTCCAATTTTCAAATGAAGTTGAACTGCAGTTTACATCAACATACATTCATAATGTCTGGGTGGGGGATGGACACCTCAGTGTTTCACCAGGGGCTATCATACTGCCTCTCCCATTCAGCATCAACACCCAGTTTATATAACTTCTAATTACAATCCCATGCTTGCTGCAGGGTATTAAGAATACTGAAATACAATCAGAATTGAGTAGATCTGCACTGCTGGGAAAAGGGGCTTTGTTGTTTTATTCATTGATTGCATTTTTAAAAAATCCCTTCGGGAATTCAGTGCCAAGACCTTTAGCACTTTTAGAGCAAAGAAAATATGTATTCTGAAGGCCATTTAGATATTTTTAGACAGGAAAAAAAAGCAAGAAGACTAGAGAATGTGGCGTGGACAGCGGTTAAGATGTGGTTGAGTTTGAAACCTACTTCCGCAGGACACAAAAAAAAAAAAACAGCTTGGGTTACTAGAAACCACTTGGGTGCTAGAAATTCAGGCAAAAGATTTTCGTTAGTTATATATTTTTTTTTAGCAAAAAATATATTTTTAAAAATTAAATGAATTTAATTATATTATTATTGATCTTACTTTATTAAATGTATATGCTCAAATTTTAAACTTGTACTTTGTTGATGTTGGAGCAGCTGTTAGATTTAGTCCTGTGGCTCAGCTGTCGGACATGTTCAGAATAACACAATCACCAGAAGTTGGCTATCCAGGATAAAAGTAAAAGCAACAGAGGCTTGACAATATGTGATGACTTGATGTTTAAAAGAAAAGGTAGTGTTTAAAAAACATATGGTAGGATTCAACCTGAGATTGATCACAAACAGGTACCTTTAGGCCATAGACTGTATGAAAATTTTCATGTTGCGATTAATTGCTAATTCTTTTATCACGGTATATGGTATTATCAATGTATTGGAATAGTTGCACCAAACCCGTGTTGTCAAACTATAACAGGGTTTATAAATTGTTTTCTTATAACAAAAACGAACTAAAACATTATATACAAAAAAGTTTAATACCACAAAAACGATAGTGGTCACTGAGCGGCATCAACGTAAAAAAAAAATCATCCCGAGGATTCAAAGTTGCCAAACGAATTATAAACCAACGGACATAAAACTTACATTAGATCTCATTAGATTAAACTTACTTTAATGCATGTTACAATGATAATGAAGCCCATAGCTACATTTGATATTCGTTATTATCTTTGTTGTAAAATACAAAAAAACTGTAAGTTCATCTAAACCAAAACACAGGGCGCGACACCTTTTGATTTTAAACAATGTGTTATTAGATATTGAAATGACCTAAAGATTAAGAAATGTTTTAGAATATATTTTTCAGTGGCAGTTTATGTGTAACATACTTAAGCAAGAGCATTAAATGTAGCTTAAAGTGTGACCAAACAATAAGAATCAAAACATTTTACACACAATATCTAGGGCATGTTGTATCCCAATTTTTTATTTATTTTTTTAAAGTGAAAATACATAGCCTCTATTAAGGTCTGAAATATTTAAGGGATTGTGGTGCTATGTGATTAACACCCTCATAGCAGAATACAAAGAATCGCGAATGACTTGTTTTTAAAAAACACCGCGCATACAGATAGATATATATCTATTAAAAACCTTTAAATAAGTATTTTGGCAGTGACTATTTGAACTGTAGTGTAAATAGCATATTTTCTTCGCGATGGCTGCTATTAGTGAAAAGGATGCTTATCCAGTGAAAACTTGAATGCAGTATTGATGCTAATTTACACTAAGTGCAAGCTATAGATTATATTTACACTATGTCAAAATAGGATTTTCTGCTCGTTTATACTACTTGCAAATAGTGGCAATTATGTGCACCTCAGTATTGTAATTTAATTATAAAACAGTATGCAATAATAACTATTGAGTCGTAAATATGTAATTCAAAATTTTAAAAAATGGATGCCCACTTTATTGGGACAAAAAGCCCTCAACTACACCTACCCTAACCATACACCGATACTTTATTTTCAAAATTTGATTATTTCCTTCATTTTTATTACAAATAAAGCAGCATTTTAATGTGATGTGATTGGAAATGTTTGAAAGCAAGAAAAAATTAGATTCACGGCATGTAAAGTCGCGAACCCGCCACGGCGCGATGCGCAAACTCGCTTTTAAGGGGATGGGCGATGAGACTCTGAACTGGGTTATTGCATGTTATGCCCAAAAAAAAAACCGCCAATACTCATTAAGAGAATAGGAACAACCATTTTAGACCATGCACCGGGAGCGCGCCAACCATTTTCCCGTCATTAACTAGCAAAAAAGTCATATCGGACACACCCTGAGTTGCACCTGCCCATGAGTCTGTGTACGCTTTTCGGGACCATTCGATTAGATCGTTACAAAATAGGGCCCATGGAGTGTATTATGGCATCCAAAGAGTACAATTTTTGCATTATTCAAATTTTATTTATTGTATTATTATTATCATTTAATTTTTTTAAATGAATTATTTTTATATATATATATTTTTGTAGTGAATAATTGGCTAACCCAGGTAGTGTAGTTAAGTGTAGTGTAGGTTAAAGGGATCGTTCACTCAAAAACTGGAAATTTGTCATCAATAACCTCACCCTCATGTTGTTCCAAAACCTGTATAAGTTTCTTTCTTCTGCTTAACACAAAATAAGATTTTGAAGAATGTTGGTAACCAAAAACATTTGCTGGTCCACACAGGCTTCCATAGTATGGAAAAATACTATATAAAAATCAGTGGAAGGTAGTAGACACTTGATGTGAAACAGAGCTAGTTTGTCATCACAATCACTGTAAAAAAATGTCATTTTCATGCTTCCTGTGAAAAGATGTGTAATATTAAGCACACCACAGACAGTGTGAGAACAAAAGGATGTGTTTGCAGTATTTGCAGCTGTCAGTAATTACTCAGAGCAGACGTCTGATGCTGTTTGATGGTATGTGTGTTTTGAGCGTGTGTGTGAAGTAGTGGCTTGTATTTGTTTGTTTATCTGTTGTGTTTTGTTCTAAGGCTTGCAGGCCATTAACTATGATGACCCTAAAAAAGACTGAGTGAGAGAGTAGAGAGAGAGAGAGAGAGAGAGAGAGAGAACGCTGTGTGTTTGGATGTAGGGGTCGTCACAAGCTCACTGCATCTAACCCAGTTTGCACCAGATGCCCCAGCTCGGGCATGTGCGAGACAGTGCTAGAGGAAGCCAGCGCACATGTCAGTAAGAGGATGAGGAGGGAGAATGATGATGGAGGTTATACTGTCATTAGTTCTGAGTGTGTTTTCCCGCTCCCATCGCCATGGACGACAGCGTTTCCCTCACCTACATCGCTGTGTGTGTCTCTCTCGTGCAGTGAACGGAGCAGCAAGCGGGATCGGCACCCAAATCACACAGCCGAGACAGCAGCAGCGCGCTCAGACAAAAATGTCACCATCAGTGCCATCATCAGCTCAGCCACAAGCAGCCGCGGATCAGAGCTCCGCCCCCACAGACGCCCAGGTGAACGTGAGTCAAACACTAAATAGATTTGAGGGCCATTGATGTAGATTCACTAAGTTACTCCAGGGGAACAGAACCTGTGAGTTGCTTGAATAAAACACCTTCTCAGAAAAACACACTATACAGACTGATGAGGATTAGAGTAAAACAACAGAGGGCTGGGAGCTGGGGACTGTGACGTTTGGCTGTTAAAGGAAAAATGAAATGGTCATATTGGAATTACTGATTTAATATTAAAAATATTTTAGCAAATCAAAGCATGTTGCTTTCTACTTGTAAACCAGTCTCCAGATTTATATCAAATATTGATAATCTATATAATATAAATATTTTATAAAATATCTATTATATTTTTATATAACAAATATTACATTAATATTACAGTACCGTTCCAAAATTTGGAGTCAGTACGTTTATTTAGTTTAGGAAATTACTTTTTTCAAGTTGATAATTTAGTTGATCAGATTCTATTTTAAATAAATGAGAGTTCTTTTAAAAAACTTTCTATTCATCATAGAATCCTGAAGGAAAAAGGTATCTTTGTTTACATAAAACAGTATTAGGCAGTACAGATGGTTCAATAAATAGATATATAAATAATAAATATTTATTGAGCAACAAATCAGCATATATACTGATTTCTGTAAGAATCACGTGGACATGAATACTGGAGTAATGACTGCTGAAAATTCAGCTTTTGCCATCACAGAATAATATGTATTTTTAAATATATTAAAATAGAAAATAGTTATTTAAAATTGTAGTAATATTCAAATATTATCTGTTTTACCTGTATTGTGATCAAATCAAAAATGCAACCTTGGTGAATCTAAGAGATTTCAATTATAAACATTAAAAAGTCTTACTGACCCCAAACTTTTGAACTGTAAGTTGATATTTTATGTGTATATATATTAAGTAATTTTCTTATCCTTATTCACTCATTGCAGCATTGCAAACCAATTTCGCATGCACATCATTGTATACATACAGTGTAGATGCACAAATACAAACATTCTTGTTGTTTTTGCATATGCATTTGTGCAGAATGTATGTGATGAGACTGTATGTGATGGGGTGAGGACGTCATCCTGACCGCAGCTCAGCAAACACACAAGCATAGTTAACAGAGTAAAGAGGATAATGGGGATTTCAGACAGTGACATGCTCCATAAAATAGAAAAATGCATTATATTTATTGAATGTTATGTGCCGCCAGAGGAACTCATTTGTGAAGTGCTCAGTGTTTTGACAGATTAAAGCAAAGAACCTCAAAGAAAAGAAGCCCCACATCAAAAAGTCATTTACAGCTCAAACTAATGATTTATTATTCATGTATAATTATCCTTTATCAAAATCACAAAGCTTCACATTTGTGTTTTTTTTAGCCTCCAGTCTGCTTGCCCCACTAGCGCGCCATTGTAAAAGCAAGTCCCAGATGTGGTTCATGCTGTTTCACACCGCATGCATAACAACAGTACACAAGCTGTGCTGCAGCTTAACTGCCATAGCAGGCTCTCATTGTGCTTTCACACTAACTGTGTTCCTAATGCATAAAAGAGCTGCAGCTTTATACAGAAACAAAAGGGATTTTTGGTTAACCAAAGGTGTGTGTAATGAGAATTATGTGATTGTGAGCAAGGTGGATCACATTTACATCCAAATAATAATTCATATGGAACTCGAACTCTATAAACTTCTTAAATGATCTGGATTGACTCTAATGATTTGCGGTGTTCGGCTGCCTGTCAGTGTTTAAATGTAATGAAGGCAGATAGATGTATTTTTGTGAAATGTCAAGTAGATGACTCTGTTATTTTGTCTTTCTTTATAAAAGCCAATAATGTAAAATGTGTTAATAAAATGGGTTATAGTGTTTTCAATGTATTTTCCGCTGCATTCAGCACACTTAGAAGTGGGAAAAATAGCCTCAATAGTGAAACTTTATGAGCAAAATAAATATTTGCTGCTATGAGCATGTAGTGTGAAACAAGCCTAAAATTTATATATCAGTTTTCCTGTGATGTTGGTTATCATCGGTTATATTCTGGCATATAGCTGCATTTGAGTTATATAAAACACATATGTAAAGGAAACAATCAGGTCCCAGGGAAGGTGAGGTGACTGTGCTGGAATCAGAGAGACAATGAAAAAGGGAAATGACAGAATACGAGTGGTAACGTGTGTGTGTGTGTGTGTGTGTGTGTGTGTGTGTGTGTGTGTGTGTGTGTGTGTGTGTGTGTGTGTTTAAGGAGGGGGTTTTGTGGTATAGACAGATATGGAAAACAGGAGTGACATACATCTCAGTATGAAGGGACGTCGCTTTGTACTTCCTACTGGGTCTCAGTTATTCTGACCTACTTGGCTCTCCCTCAGGGGCAAAAGGCACACAAAGTTTTTATAGGTCCTCATGTCTGTCTACATTAATTTGTGCAAAATATTTGTGCAGAAAAATGTGTGTGTGTGTGTGTTTGTGTGTGTGTGTGTGTGTGTGTGTGTGTGTGTGTGTGTGTGTGTGTGTTTAAATGCTGTACATTTCTGCTCGAAAAGACTTTAAGACATGGAGGAATTCTGATTGATTAGACTTAGCTAAGGATTTTAGTGCATTATATTTTATAAATCAATACTGAATAAAATTCTATTCATACACAGTTCAAAAGTTCTACTTTTTTTTAACAGTACTTTTTTGAATATTTCTAATCAGCAATTTTATCTATCAAATAATCCTGAAAATAAATGTATCATGGTTTCCACAAAAAGCGGCATAAACCTTTAAAAAAAAAAAAAAAAAAACATTGACAGTAATAAGAAGCATTATTAACTGAGCATCAATAATAATTGATAATAACAGCAGAAAATTAGCATATTACAATGTTTTCTGAAGAATCGTGTGACTGTGAAGAATTGAGTAAGGGCTTCCGAAAATTTAACTTTGCCTTCACAGGAATTAAATACATTTTAAGATATATTAAAATCGAACAAAGTTATTTTAAATTGTAATATTTTTCACAATATTGATGTATTTTTGATCAAATAATTGATCAAACTGATGAGCATAAGAGACTTCAATAAAATATTACTGACCCAAACTGGGCAGATCACTCATATATAAAGGAGGAAATATACACTGGTATATTTGGTAAAAATATCATAGTAAATCGGGGAAAGCCCCTGGCACCACTAAAAGGTTAATGCCATGCCCTTGAACGGCTGTCAGGTCTATGTTGGCTCTTCTTTCGTCTTCCTGTCATTCAGCCTGGGCCTCTGGAATGTTTTCTCTAGTGAGGAAACTTTAGACGTTAGTGAAGAGAATGACTTGGAATAGCAAGCATGTAAGTCATTACTTACTTGCTAAAGGGTCTATATTTATGTTTTGCTTGTTGTGCCCTTGTTTGAGTGTGTGTCTTACTTGCTAAAGTCAGTTTTATTTATAAAGCAGATAGCTCTGGCTTTGTAATTTGATTGGCTGAATTTCAAAGGCTACATAGATTTATCCATTGTTACAAAAAATTGGTTTGGTCTTTAAGCCTTTTCAGTATTTTTCAGGCACATTATGATGTTGTCTGATAATGTAATACCTCCAAAGAGTCCTGTAGTGATTATGTATCTTTGTAGATCAGTCCTGAAGTTAGCAAAAAAAAGTTTGATTGTTTCATTGGATTTTGGATTATTACAAAAATAAGTTCTGTGACAACGTTTATGATTCTTACACATTTTGTTCATCATGGCAATGTTTACATATGAACACAACATTTATGAATTTTTAAACAATCACCAGAAAAAAAGCTAAGTGTAAGCTTAAGCTATATACGAACTACACCACGGTCGCATGATGTGAAAATCACCACCATTAAGCTTCTGACAATTCTTTCAGTCTTTTTTTAAAGAATTTTCCCTAAGAGATTGAGTTAAAATAGTTTGCAAAAGTGTGATTGTAAACACAATGAGGCTGTTAAAATCAGAGTAGTAGATAAGTTTACCCTGTTCGTCCATGACAACTTCTGTAGTCCCATTTAAACACTTGTTAACAAGTGGCCTTTTTTCCAAGACAAGTAAAACACTAAAAAAGCACAACGGGGTATTACTGATGTATTTTATACAATAAACATGAAAATGTCTTTAGCTTGTGTTAATTCACAGACATTATTTCATGCATTTAACAATAAACCCACTCAAAAAAAAAAAACAGACTTATGTTAAAGACATAGCCTCTATCAGAGCGTCATCACCAATGACAGATGTCTTTTTTAGTTCCTCCCCTTCCCCCAACTCACTCACTCAGGACTGTTTGACTTTGATTTATCTCGCTTCTCACGGAAGCTAATAGCCCAGAGTCATAATGAGATATGTAATCCTTATCTAATGCAGCTTCTAACTTTTCAAAGCCAACGTCTGTTAAAAGGAATGTCACGGGTTCAATACAAGTTGATTCAAAATCAAGTTAAACTCTGTCGAAAGCTGTCAGATACTACGGAATATTATTTTAAATCATTGTGCTAATAGCCATGTCTGTAATTCATGTCCATATTCGTTATGTTCATTTTCATTTGGAGTTGTGAACCTGAGAAACACATCTATGCAGGTTTATTTTGGAAAAAATAAGAGGAATAGGATGGAGGGTGGAGAAGAGAGAGATGTAGGAGTTTCTCACACTTGTTTACCACTCCCTCGCTTCCTGCTTTTCTTTCTGTGGTACAGCTCAGACTGTGGCTCTGTGAGGGGGAAATGAGCTGTATTCGAGTCAAGCAGAACACTAACACACATGCAAACACACACTATTAGCTGCGCTGTGTGCTTCTTTTGTCTCTCTCAGTGGGGGAAGCACATTCAGCAGTGTGGGACTGTGGGCAAAATGGAACAGATCAGACCGCAGTACTGTAAAATAGTCTGCCCTCTGGTCGCAAAGAATCAGCTCATAAGAGTTATTCAGTTAACAAAGGCCTCATTTAAAAAAATAATCTTTGTGAAAATATTGTGGAAATATACGGCAGTAAAATAAAATAACTTGTAAAATATAATATTGTTGTACTTGGGCAAGGTAAAAAAATGTTAGCCTGAATGCAATGTAAGTCGCTCTGGATAAAAGCGTCTGCTAAATGCATAAATGTAAATGTAATAAAAGTAAGGAGCAAGTTGAACCAAAAATGAAAAGTCTGTTATCATTTATTCACCTTCATTTCATTGTCTCTTTGAGCTCGGTCTCAGGAAAATGTGTATCAATATCACAATTTTTTTGTGTGTGTTTTGCGTGCTATTTATGCGCAGAAACTGACTTCAGCGTGCATACGAGACGCAAGTGTTTGGCATGCAAATAAAATACATTTTTTCGTGTATACGATATGCACTTTGTTGGCATGCATATGACCCACATTTTGGCGTACATACTGTATAATACGCACCTTCCCCACATCCCTAAACCTGACCATTGTGATCATTTCAGTCAAATCTAACAGTTTATAAAGTACAGTTCAGCCCGGCTTGCTGTGTGAACCTTTTCAACTGTGAGACTGTTATTAAAGAAGGATGAAACCCACTAATAGAAATTGTTATTATTTTTAGTTGAATATTTTATTTCACATATGGGAAGCCAATCATTTCAAAAGTTGTTTTGAAGTCTGAAAGGTATAGTAGCAAAAACAGTATAATTTTAGGGGTCAAAAAGGAGGTGGAAAATGGTCAAGTAAAACTAAAAATTTTGGTGGTAGAAAAAATGAAGAGATATGACTGTAGTTTGAGGTAGCTGTGTGAGACTTTAGTGCTCAAAAATGTGAGTGTAAATGTGTTTATTGCATATAATGATTATTTTACACTAGTAGCTGCCTCTGGTTGTAGCAAAACACTTTTGGAGGTTGATCCTGTGACTTCATCTGATGGGCTTTTCTTTTTAATAAAAAAGTTCATGTGCATCTGTGTTTGTGTTTCCACCAACTTTTACAACACGCTTTGCTTCTTTAACCTTTTCCATCTGCCATTTCCTCACTTCTGATGATGACCCCTAAAGGGTTGGCACAAACTCTAAACTGTGTAACAAAAAGGGAAATTCTTTTATTTTCCTTGTTTTTTTTTTTGAGCTGAAACTGTCAGACGATATGCTCACTTTAAATTTTTTTTATATTCTGACACCTACTAATAATCCCTTTTCTTTTGTCACATATTATCGTATTTGTTAGTTGTCTTATTCCTTTGGCCCATGGTTCTTTGAATCTAACAAAACCAGGTTATGCAAGGTCTGTCATATTGCGGAGTTGCATCAGTGTTGTTCCTAAACTCATTGAATTGAGCTTAAATATAGTCGATGTTTGGCTCAGTAATTGCTTGCATGCAGCTGTATTTTATGTCTGTTATTATTATGATAATACTATTGCTGTCATTTACATGAATTGAAAACTTCTCAATTCAGATTATATTCATTAAACTACATTACCATACAAAATACAGCTTCTATTCATGCAAATAGATGCATAAATAAGCCCAATAAATATATAAATAATTGCAGATGAATTACCATCCTTAGTGCATGGAATTCTAATCTGCACTGCATTTCACATTCTACTGGCATTCACTCAGACATCCTGCTGTTAGAAAGTTCTCTTTTGTTGTTAGTCTGTCTCTCAGTTCTCAGGTTCATTTATATGCAGATGTATGTCCGTTTTGGGTATTTGTCATAAATATATGTTGATGAGGGAGACCTGGGTATTTCCGTACTGTCTGTCTGAATTAGCCGTGAAGCAGATTTTTGTCATCTCACCAACAGGGATGGAAAAGTGGGCAAATCCAAAGCTGTAAATGTGTCTTTTTCTGTATTACGATCCTGAGTGCTGGGTTTGGGTGTCTGAGATAAGGACTTTTAGGAGTGTGTTGAATTTTTTATGTGCATGATATATCGCTGATCCCTTCCCACCTCTTGACAGGATGACAACTGGGGCGAAACCACCACAGCGGTCACCGGAACTTCAGACCACAGCTTGTCTCAAGAGGATTTGGCTGGCTTCGGGAAGGAGACGGAAGGTCCAGTAGAGAAACTGAACTGTGTACGCTTCCTTCCTTTGGCCCTCACCCTTGTCCTGGGCCTGCTGGTTCTGATCACCCCACTGTCCTTCCTGGTGCTGCCCCAGCTGATGTGGCCGGAGCGCCTGCAGGCTTGTGGTACTGCCTGTGAGGGCCTGTTTCTTTCGCTGGCATTCAAGCTCCTCATTCTGTTGCTGGCTGGTTGGGCGCTGCTTGTGCGACCGGCACGAGCCTCCCTGCCCCGGATAGCAGTGTTCCGCGCCCTGCTGGGGTTACTCACGCTCCTCCTGCTGCTCTCCTACTGGCTGTTCTTTGGAGTGCGCATCTTGGACTCGCAGGTATGGGCAAATGTGTGTAGTGACCATAAAGAGTCAAGAGAAACGTGTTGAGATTTGTAGATTGTGATTGTGTGAATATAAAATGGATAGTTTCAGCTGTTGAAATAAATACAGATATGCACACCTTTGAACGTGGATCATTATTTTTGTGATGCTACTGGCACTGAAATTACTCACTTCACTTATAGTATAACCTAAATTTAGACTAAGAACTTCATTTAACTTAAATGATTGTTTTTCTATTTTAATATATTTTAAAATGTTATTTATTCCTGCGTGTGTGATGGTAAAGCTGGGTTTTCAGCAGCCACTATTCCAGTCTTCAGTGTCACACGATCCTTCAGGAATCATTTTGATGTGATGATTTGGTGCTCAAGAAACATTTCTTCTTATTATCATTGTTGAAAATCATTATACTTTTTTTTACAGGATTCTTTGATAAAGAGAAAGTTAAAATTAACAGCTTTTATTTCAAATACAATCTTTTGTAACATGTCTTTAATGCCACTTTTGATCAATTAAAGTGTCTTTGTTGAAAAGTAATAATTTAATAAATTATTAAACTATTTTATAACACGGAAAATAAAGATAAAACAGGATGTCTTTTCTTTGAAGAACATTACTGAATTTAGTGCAGGTCATTTTGATTCCCTTTGCTTACTGCTTTACTATATGTGCTTGACAGGATGAGAACTACCAGGGCATAGTGCAGTTTGCAGTATCATTGGTGGATGCTCTGCTGTTCATCCATTACCTGGCAGTGGTTCTGCTGGAGATCCGACATCTGCAGCCCTGCTTTTCTCTCTGTGTCGTGCGCTCCACCGATGGAGAGACTCACCACTATAACCTGGGACAGCTCAGGTGCCCAGCTGAAAACAAATGACCAAACTTTGATTAAAATGACTATAATATGCTGTTTGATGGTCTGTTGCATGCTCTTTAGTAAAAAGTAAAAAGAAAGAGGAAGTCACTTCAAATTAAAGGTTCCAACTAATACTAAAAAGTTGTACAAAACCTAAATGTTTTACATTAGAAAATCATTTTAATGGTCTAGTTCTGTAGTAAACCATTTATTTATTGATGTGTTCAAGAATCTAGAAACCAGTAAGGAACCAGCCTGAGGAACCTTTTAGAGAATATATAAGCATATACACTACAGTGAAAATGTTTTTTGATTAGAAGAATTGATTTTGATTCTACATTGAAACATAAGAATCATTGAATATCCTTTATTTTAATACTGTTTTAATACTGCAAACCAACTATATATATTAACACAGAAATATTTTTCAGAACTGATTATATGGCTGAGCTGCTTTCTTGCTGAGATATTATATGTACTCGTCTGTGTACACAAAACTGTGTGTGTGTGTGTGTGTGTGTGTGTGTGTGTGTGTGTGTGTGTGTGTGTTGTGTGTGTGTGTGTGTGTGTGTGTGTGTGTGTGTGTGTGTGTGTGTGTGTGTGTGCACTGTTTAATGCATTAATAATGAGTTGAGGTTGGGCCAAGGGAAAAAGGTCCATTAATCACTCCATTACAGACACTCCCTACTTTGCCCTGCGTTACTTCCCCTCTCCCTTCCTCTCTCCTGCCCATCGCTTTCCTTTGTTCTTGCTCTCATTGTTTCATTGGCTGAACATTTTTGATCCAGTGTAGCTTCAGAATCAAGTGACAGTGCACACACACACACAAAGCAGAATAAAATCTATTGTTATCTGACATCCAATGACTCTGTTTAATGAAATACATGATGGGATTCTGTCTCTCTCTCTCTCTCTCTCTCTCTGTAGCATTCAGCGGGCAGCCCAGGTAATTCTTGAACACTATTATAAGGATTTCTCAGTCCACAACCCTGCCCTACTGATGGCTGCAAAGTCCAGGGCAGCTAAACATCTGGCTGGGCTAAAAGTCTATAATGTAGATGGTGAGTTTAATCTGTGTAAAATCACTGTCTGTTTTCTGACCTGACTCTTATTGTTCTCTTGACAAATACATTCTGAAGTCATTTTGGAATCCCTAAATAGGAAAGGCATCAAAATTGAGATGTCCTTAATACTGTACGTCAAATGTTTCTCTTAGACAGAAATGAGAGCCTACGTCTCCTGCTTCACAGATTATTGTCCTGAGAAAAAGTAATGCAACATGTCTCTTCTAGTTTTAGAAAAGATCAGTGTCACAAACTGCCAATCAAATGTCAGAGATTTCAACATGAATCTTTTTCAGCATGTTCGTCCAAAGTCAAATCATCTGAGAAGTGCAATCCATGTTAAATGCAAACCCTTACAATTGGTAAACCTCAGTACAACTTGACATGAGCTTTTAATGCATTTCATTTTAAATGTCATTTTAAAGCATGCACTGAATCACAATACATTCATTGCTGGGTTTACTTACTGCTGTTAAAGGAATACCAAAATTCAAGCAAAAATTAAAATTTGCTAGAAATGTACTCACCGTCAAGACATCTAAGATATACATGAATTTGTTTCTTATCAGAACAGATTTTGACAAAATGTAGCATTACATCTCTTGATTACTGATGGATGGTGTTTTCACTTGTTAACGGTGCTTCATCTGTGCATATTTCTCTCCTGATTCAGACAAGGTGACTTTTTCACTAGAGAAAGCAGTATGGATAGAGGAGTTGTATTTTAGCCAGTTGGAATAGTTTGAAGTAAAAACATCTCAATGACAGATTTGTTTATTACAAACATGCAGGTTTTTGCTTTAAAAGATGTTGATTGATCGACTGGAGTCATGGATTATTGTGATGTTTTATCAGCTGTTTAGACTCTCGTTCTGACGGCACCCATCGCAGCATTGGATCCATTGGTGAGCAAGTGATGAAATGCTACATTTCTCCAAATCTGTTTTGATAAAGAAACAAACTCATCTACATCTCGGATGGCCTGAGGCTGAGTAAATTTTAAACTAATTTGTGTTTTTGGGTGAACTATTCCCTTATCCTTTGTATATTAATATGTATAACAATTTACATACAGTAAAGAGCGTTATATCTGTAAATTAAAAAGTAAATTCTTTGTTTTGTATTTGACCAACCCTGTGCTTTTTTCTACTATATATAACCAATTTTGTTTCTAATTGTATCCCTCATGAGGATTTTTAATAGAAAAATCTGAGATAAGTTGAGAAAGTTGATACTTGGGATGAAGATAAAAATCTACAGTTGGTTAAATCAGCTAAAAGCATCAAGTCTCATAAGCTGTAAAGTAATATTGTCCTGAATTTATTAAATGTGTGTAGATGTGCTAAAACAAACACTCATACACACTTTTAATGCAGCAACTGTGTCAGACTCAGTTACCATCAACATCTAACGAATCTTCTGTAACTTTTCTTTCTGCAGAGTTTAAAGCCAAACTGAAAAGCTATCTTTTCGATTGTAAGTTCATACTGTATAATACATTCAGAAAATCCTTTCACCGAGACACTGAATTTTCAAGTGATCCACGTCGTGGTTTATTTGCTTGTGCATGCAGTCATTGTAACACAGTGCACAAGGTCACAGACTCATCCAAAAAACCATTGCATCAAGAAATCCTTCTACATGTCTTGACTACTGGAAGAAGGCACTCATCTTTGCACTCACTATGCTCTAAAAATCTGTCCAAAAAGTCAATATTTCTTCCTCACCCCATATCTCAAAACACTGTCCCTCTCTTCCTCTCTCTTTGTTTAAAATTCATGATGTGCTGTCACCACAAGAAAATTACATACACGTACACCTTGATGCAGAGATGCATACGTGGGATCAAGTTAACCCCTTAAGCACTCAAAACTTCCTTCATGCCTGTGGCTATTGAACCAGGCCAGGAATGTGTGTTTGAGTGTGAGTGTGCGCGTATATGAAAATCAGCAGAGTGTAGCTCTTTGTGCTTTGCACGGATTGTCAGAGTATTAATAATGCATCACTAGGAAGAAAACCCCACCCCCCCACCCCCCAAAAAATTCCACATCTTTTTTTTTCCTGGTTTCAAAGCGCTCTGAAATAGTGTACACTCAACTACATGTTTTTTTTCTTTGTGTTAAATTAGTTTTAGTATCTTGTTTATCCTATTTTTATGTGTATATATGTAAATACAAATAACAAGCAAGGAAGGGTGGTTTTCAAGATTCGCTGGTCCCATTTGTAGTATATGTGATTTGTCTGGAGGTGATTCAGTGAGCTATAGAAGAGATCGCCAAAGCTGCCCTGCTACCAAGGAAAGTCATGCTGCCCTTGTCATGCATTATTAATTATAACTGTGACCTGAATATGGATAAATATGCATAAATAATTCTGTTCACCGCATTACTATGCACATAGAGCTAATATGTATTACGTGTGATCATCATGGCCCTATTCCACATGAAGATGTGCTTGGCTGCCAGTGATCTTTTTTGCAATAAATGTATGCATTCAAAATGAATGCAGCATTCATTTGATCAAAAATGCGGTATTGTAAGGTCCCACAACGATTGGCCCAGAGGAGGTATCCAATGGTGGATGAAGGTTTCCTGCGTGTTCGGTCATTTCAGTGTGCAAAGTTATTAAATGTAATTGTTATTAAATTGTTGGGGAGATTCTTTAATGCATAGAAAGTTCTGAGCAGCATTTATTTGCAATAATAATCTTTTGTAACATGAATGTTTTTACTGTCACCTTTGATCTATTAAAAACATCATTGCAGAATAGTAAGTATTATTTTCTTTCAAAGAAAAAACATCTTACAGAACCCAAACTCATGAACAGTAGTGTATATGACCTGTATGAGAGAAAATAAACGGACAATAAAATGACTGCGAATGTAAAAAATAAAAAAAATATAAAATAAAAAATAATTATATTACTTATTAAATCGTCATAATAATGACTTCTGTTGAATTACACATTTGCATGATAATCTGCAAAGGTATCTGTCTTTTTTATAATATAGAACAATTTCAAAGTGACTTTGTAGGTTTTTTTTATTATTATTATAAATTGCATCTGTTCTGTCACAATGCTAATCTTTCTCTTTCCAGGTGCTGGTAGCGATACTGCAACAGCTCAATCTCGGGCTAAAATAGCAGCTGCCGCACGACAGAGAGACGCCAGCCACAATGAGCTGTACTACGAGGAAGCAGAGCATGATAGAAGAGTCCGAAAGCGCAGAGCACGGTAAGAGAAAACTATAGAGGGGCAGACTTTGTGAAACAAGAATTATGTGATACATTGTTGTTTCAATGAAAACTACTGCATCTTAATATGCAACATTTTCTCCTTCTAGGCTGGTGGTGGCAGTAGAGGAGGCGTTCACACACGTTAGACGGCTGCAGGAGGAGGAGAAAAAGAAGCTGCCAGGAGATGAGATGGATCCACGTGAGGCAGCGCAGGCCATCTTCCCCTCCATGGCTCGAGCACTGCAGAAATACCTGCGCACCACCCGTCAGCAGCACTGCCACAGCATGGACAGTATTCAGGCCCATCTGGCATTCTGCATTACAAACAACATGACTCCAAAGGTGAGACACTGTGTGGCATGTATCTAAACATCTCCTAATTGACACTATCAAAAATGTCCTCAAATATATATAATTCAAGTTCCCATAACAGGAGTGACACTCAAAAAATATTTAGGTTTAAAGTTAAATATTCAAATTGTATATACAATTTACATCCATTTGGATTACAGAGTTTTAATAAAAACTAATAAACTACATATGATGCATATTTGTCAGTCATACATAAATAAAACGGGTAAAAACAGATTTCTTTTCTAGTACTAATAAACTGAATATGTTTTAAATACATAATAACCAGGTTTATATATTTAGCATCAGTAAATCCTATTGGTTTTTAAACCCATGCTCATAACTAATCAAATATTGCTAGCAATAGTTTAACCATGTGAATAATGGTTTACACTGATTCTAAGCAATTTGAATAATGCGTTTTAATATCATTATTTAAAATTGAAATCAAATCAATGAAAATAGTTAATAAACATGCAATGATTTTGCAGAAATCTTAACCTGTTTATTACCCATTTCATGTATTTATGACTGGCATATATGAGGAATAACATTTAAATTTTGAGAATTTGAGAAGTTTCACTAGCCCTGTGAACCAGTAGTGCATGCCTGGTTTAAAACAACAACAACAACAACAACAACAAATACACTATCAATATCTCTTGCTACATCTGAATATGCCTATATCCATACTAAATAGTAGGTGAAAAACAGTACTTGAAAAGATTAGTATGTCCAAATTCTTAGTATTTGTAAAACAGTAGGCGAAAATGGATGACCTACTACTTTGGAAAATTGGAGAATGTGCATTCAGTGGATAATTTACTATCCCATGAGGCCACAAGAGAGGATTTGTGAATGGCGGGTGAAGCAACATAACTCATGCTGGTAGGTTACGTGACAGTAACAGCACGGGAGTTTCATTCATACTACTGATATACATACTTTTTAAAAACAGTCACAAAGTTTCAAAACAAAATACAGTATTTATTCATTCATCTTTATTTCTATAGAGATTGTGTCAAAGCAGCTTCACAGTGATAAACAGGAAAATAATCAATTATGGAGACAATTCAGATTCTAAAAAGACATTAGTGTCATTATTCAGCTCAAAAATATAAATAAAAAAATTCCCAGTCCCAAATATTACACACAACTTCTAATCAAATCAATTTAACTGTAGGATCTGACAGACATCAGTGAACAGATATGGGTGCTGTTGTTCCCTGCTAGGCATTTCTGGAGAGCTATCTGATGGCTGGGCCCACACTGCAGTATACGAGAGAGTGCTGGCAGACCCGGCAGTGGAGGCTGGTCAGCGAAGCGTCTGTCACCAGTCCCCTCCGTCACGGCTCTGAATTCCAGCTCAAATCATCTGACTTCAGCTTAGTGGTCACCAGCAAAGCTATCCCTCACCTCAAACTCCGTGAGGAGTACGTCCACCCCAAATCTCACAAGTTTGTACTACAACTGCAGTCTGAGACCTCCGTCTGATGGATTCGGTTGCTTTTGTTTGGTTTGGTTTTCTGCACCTGTAAATTTTGGACTAGTGCTATTTTGTTTGAAATTCTTTTTCACTTTTTCACAGTTTATAAATGGCATTTTACATAATGGATGTATTTTGATACAATATTTGTTATTACCAAGAACAGAGAAGGGAAAAAAACAAACAAAAAAATATATACATGTACTGTGTGTATCTGATTACCTAGTGCTGACTGGTGTGATTGTGCTGCTTGTCTGTATGGTTCTTACTTCATAGAACAAATGCTAATTACAAACTGTGATAAGCATCAGACTGAGGCATCATTGGTAAAGCTTTTGCAAGAAGATGTTGTTTAGGATATCTATGTTTGTGAGACTTTTTTTTTTCTTTCTTTTTTTTTTCAGTTTATCACAACAGAGCTGGAATTGCATAAGATCTAGTAAGGTCACAAAGATCGGGTTAGAGAGTCACATTTATCAATGCCATATACATAATAGTGGTATAATAGCCAAAACATACATTTTCAGCCTGTTGGATTTTTTTTTTTTATTTCTAACCATTTTTATTGGAGAAAAATGGGTAATATATTGTGAGAAAAAAAAAAACAGCCTTTTTTGTGATTAATAAATTGTGATTTGTAGATTGCCCCTTTTTTTGTGTGTGCTAATTAAATTGTGAATAAGGTATTTTTACATTTAATTTTTTTCAGTGTGTGTGCATCATCATTAAAGAATCATTAAAATTCTATGTCCAATTGTATATAGAGAAATAGCCTAATCATTTTTTTTTAAACTATTTGAAAATTCTCTCTTTTTTTTTCAAATTATGCCTCATCACATACAGTTTGAAAATACATGAGTCACGTGAATAGTACCATATTTTCAATTCAAAACGGCAAAATTTGAGGAAAAATGTTCCTCATAAGGATATTACTGTCAGCCGTTTAACATTTGTATTTTAAAACAACTGTCAAAATGTTTTACTTCATTCTTTTTACCTCGCTCTCTTTCGATGTTAATCCTGATGGCTTTGCACTGGAATTCGTGCTCTAGAGAACTCTGCTTCTGTGAACAGTAAACCCCACCTGCTATGACTTGATTGGCCATCTTAATCTTTTTAACATTGACAAATGTCACTGGATTGCTGAGCCAGACACCAATCAGACCAGGAAAATTTGTTAGGCGATTTCTATTTTTTGGGTGGGAAAAAAATAAAAGTTAAGAACTTTTCAGCATAACTGGCTGCCCACTGCTCCGGGTGTGTGTTCCCGGTGTGTGTGTGTTCACTGCTGTGTGTGTGCGCTTTGGATGGGTTAAATGCAGAGCACGAATTCTGAGTATGGGGTCACCATACTTGGCTGTATGTCACATCACTTTCACTTAATGTCTTTTGCTGATCTTTTTACCCTTGCTAATAAATAGGGTTTCTCTCTTTCTTCTTCTTCTTCTTCTTCTTCTTCTTCTTCTTCTTCTTCTTCTTCTTCTTCTTCTTTTTCCTTCTTGTCTTCTTCCCCTTCTTCTTCTTCTTCTTCCTCCTTGTCTTCTTCTTCTTCCTTTTCTTCTTCCTTCCCCCCCCCCCTTCTGGTTTAGAAGAAGATATAGTTTAATAAGTGCATGGTGCCATGGCCACAAAAATGTATGGGCTTATAGCTTCTAAACAGTTTGACTAATTTACAATTCTTAAGATAAATTTTTTGTCATGAGTATCTATAGATGATACATGCAAAATTGTGTTTGAATCAGTCAATTGTTTTTAAGAGGAGATTGAAAAAGAAGTTTTAACTTAAATTGGCCGATGGGCTACAACATGTTGTACTAATGTTGCCCACTAGAGGAAACACAGGATATTACTTATCTTTTTCTATTCTGAATAACAATTAAAATATTTTTTACAGATGTAAATGTTTACAGAAGTGAAAGAAAAAAAAAGCTACCGTCCTGTGCTTATGTCCTTAGGTCTATTTCTGTCCTCCTTTACATTACATTTAAATTTACCAGTTTGATGTCTAGTTCACATAGACAATACTCAGAGGGTATCAGATTTTGTAATTGACATAGTGTACACAAATGAAAAAAGAGGGGGTTTCATTCATTTTAAAATATTCCAACAATATTAAAAACAGTTGTCAAGTTGCATGGTTTTATTAATCGCTGTCCAGTTTAAGTGAAAAGTTGCCTGTTTTTATTGTCAGAGAAGCCTAAATTTCTCTGCCTTCAACTGTACTCATGGCAACCCTCGTGACTTTCTGATTTTACCAATGGAAATGAGAGATGTTGTCCATCAGAGGGGAGGGACAAGACAAACAAATGATTTTAGATCATCGTAGTTTTTTAAAATCTGTGTTAAATGCTTCAATAGATTAACTATTGCATAACATTCCTTATAGTTTCATAAAAGTTTAATAAAAACTAAACAGTCTAAGTCTAATCAATTCCAAAGAAATCTGTGATCTCCAAAATACCTTCATATTTATATATCCTAAATTTCAGAAAACATTTGTCAAGTTGTCAGACCATGACTGTATATATTGTGGTCCAGTTAACAATGAAGAGGCAATATCATTTGTCTGTCGTGAAATGGTACATAAAATAATACTTCCATAGAAAGAAACTTAAATAGGTCTACTCCTATTACATTTGAAAAGAGACATGGCCATTATAAGATAACTGTATCCTTTACATGAGGTGTTTCCCAGCGGGCACCTTGATTTCAGTTTGACGTCAAATATTAGTCAGTGATGTCGGTGCCCAGTGGCCTTGTGGGCAGCGTGCCTACATAAAACACCACTGAGTTATGGGGCGTCCTGAGTCTGAATCCCAGCTTGTGGGCCTTTTCATGATCTCGCCCCCTCGAGTCTCATCACTTCCTGTTGTTACACTGTCCTATTTTAAATAATGTCAAAAAACAAATCTTTAAAATATAAGTCATTGATGACAATGCAGGAACATCATTTTAAATTCAGTTTTGGACAGCAGTTTTCTTCCAGTGCCCAGCAACATAGTGTTGGTCCAGATCCGGTCCACATCTGGCCCATGTGAAATCCATGCGGGACAGATGTGAGCCAGACACTGGTTGCTGTCTGGGGTGGTAACTGGGTGGAAATAGGAAATTAAGCCCACACTGAAATTGCTTTTTTTTTTAATGTACTGTATATGTGGGCCAATATGTTTGAAGTTCAATTTACATCAAATCAATATCATTTGATGTTTTTTCAACATCAATTGCCCAATGGGCCATGCTTGGACCCAGATGATCGGTGCTTGCGGCTATATTTTAAAATGTAATTTAGTCTAATCTAATTACAACTTAATTTTTAGAATCTGATTATGTAATCCAATGACATGTAATCAGTTACTACACGGGATAATGTCACCTTATCAACCCAAGAGGGTTTGATTCTTACTTGAGTTCATAGAGTGAAGTCTCGCTGTTTACAGTTATTCTCTCCTAATTTGCATCCAAAGCATCCTGGGGTGTAGGAAAAAGGTGGATTAGTTCAGCGATATCACATGGGTCTGGCTTGTGTGTGTGTGTGTCTGTGTGTGGGTCTTGTGTGTGTGTGTGTGTGTGTGTGAGTGTGTGTGTGTGTGTGTGTGTGTGTGTGTGTGTGTGTGTGTGTGTGTCTGCACAAACAGAAATTTATTTGTTTCTAATACACCACTCGTGAGTTAATTTTGTTATTTTAGGATCTCTGGTAGTCCTCGACTTAGATGTCATGCCCACGGACCGATTGGCTGGATAAAATTTAATGGCTTTAAAGGCAAACTCCAAAAATAGCAAAATAAACAATTAATAAGTTGTATATAATTAAGATTAATATTTAGTAATTTAGTAAGTAATATATATAAAAATATTAGTGCAAACTTTTTCGCTGCAGACTGTAAAACGCATCTATTTAGGTGTCTATTGGCTTTATATACCGGTGGAGTGTTTAAAGTATCACAAAAGACATCACAATGTCCCTGAGCTGACAAGACTTTTCATTCCGATTGTCATGCCTGAATCCCTCTTTTCCAGATAAATCAGGAGCATAATGAATTTAGTGGCATAGTCTTTGAAAATAAATATTATTAATCTGAGATTAATCTGGTGAAATTATTTCATTTTGGCAACTGAGCAGGGTTTTATTTGCATTATAATGAGTTGTTTCTTCACCTTGAGTGTTTTTTCAATAATTTTATTTATTTATTTATTTATTTGTTCTCTGTTTGACTGCCAGAGTAACGACCAGTTTGCATGAAATGTAAATTCCCATGGTATATTTTTTATTTCATGGATCTTATTGAATATTAATATGTTTGTTTTATTTGCTTTTTTTCTTTTTTTCTTTTTTTGTGTAATGTTCAATCTAAAACTCGATCTTCCAGTGAAGGTGACAGATTTCACCTGGCGAACATATGCCAGACTTCTCTATCTCTAATATTTTAGGCTGCTTAAAACCTGCCCCTTGAACAATGAGTGGGCAGCTCACATCTCAAAATCTAATGAACAGCCAATGATTAAAAACCAAGTCCTCACCCTGCATTCTATTGCTGGTATTGTGATCATTTCATTGCTCTTAGCAATCAGGCCTAACAAAACTGCGTCAGCATGCTGGGCAATATAACCAGTTCAAACGGTAAGTCAGTTGGAATTAACAAAGGTATGAATTTTTTACATTTGTGGCATAAGCAATGGTAGACCAACATGTGAATTGAGAGGAGATCCCTGCATACACTTCTAAAATATGGTTTAGGAAACTTCTAGAACTATAACACAAACGTATTATTTAACTGGGCAAATAACCAACTGTCGCAGCCATTAAACAGGGGCCAGAGGACACTGAAGATGAAGGCAAAGAGAAAATACTGTAAGCAGGCAGAGCAAACTCACTGTTCACCATGACGGGTAAGTCGGTTTGATTTAAAAGCATCTGCTAAATGAATATAAATCTAAATGTAAATGTAAATAATGCTGCCCAAGGCATGTGCAAAAAGGCCTGATTGAGTAGCGTTAGTGATTAGTAGTGTGTTGTAGCCATGTTTCACGGACACTTTGTTCGTTCTTTCTTCCTACATGAAAACATTAGAAAAGAAATCGATCTATATGTCTTAAAAAGAGTGTATATTAACAAAGGACTATAATTTATAATTTTTGCGCTAATGTATTTTGTTTTGTTCCTCCTTGTCCTTAAAATCTACTTACAGTACATATTTAGTTAACCTAATATTGTATTTCTAGACAGGCTCATCTTACCCCAAGTTCCCATATTACATTTTCTATGTAATATGGTACACAAGTCAGAGATCAAACAATCGATATATGGTATCATCCTCGTGACTTAAACCACACTTGACTTCAATTAATATTATAAAAGCAGGGCTGTTCGAATTAAGAATTTGGAGGATCAAGTAGTTCAAGAAGATGCTGTTTCTGGTTGATGGGATGTAGCACACAGAAAAGAGATCCAGGTACCCTGTGAGACAAGAATGATGACCGATCACAAGGAGTGCAGTTCAATAATTGCCCACAGGTTTATTGTTCTAGACTCTAGAAGTACAAGCTAACACTACCGTTCCAAAGTTTGGGATCAGAACAATTTTTTTCTGTTTTTTATAGGTGTTGTTCAATAGCTAATCAAGTTTGCATTTATGTGATTCAAAAATACAGGAAAAAAACAAAATAATATTGTGAATATATTATGATGTAAAAATAACGTTTTCTTTTTTAATATACATAAAAATCTCATTTATTTCCTGTGATCAAACCTGAATTTTCCGCATCATTACTCCCAGTCTTCAGTGTCACATTATCCTTCATAAAATCATATCTAATATGCTGATTTAGTATACAGTGACTGGAAAGCTGTGGTGCTGATGCTTAATATTTTCTTTGGAACCTCGTGCTACTTTTTTTCGGCATGCTTTAATAAGTATACAGTGAAAAAGAAGAGCATGTATTTAAAATAGGAAATATTTTCTAACACTAAACACTTACAGTTTCAAAAATTTGGTTCAGTCAATTTTTATTCTTTCTTTTTTTGCAAGAATTAAAAACTTATATTCAGCAAGGATCATGTGACCCTTTATAACTGGCAGAATTCAGTTTTCATCACAGAAATTAATTAGATTTTAAAGGCTATTTAAAATAGGAACAATTATTTATATTGTAATAACGTTTTGCAAGATAATTTTTTTTTGTTTGTTTGTTTGTTTGTGTTTCCGTATTTTTTGTATCAAATAAATGCAGGCTTGATTAACATAAGAGACTTCTTTAAAAAACATAATTACAAGGCTTACTGAGCCCAAACTTTTGAACGTAGTGTTATGGATAATATAGGCAAGTGAAACTTTCAGATCAGCATTAGTAGAGGAAAAATGCTAGGAGATATGCTCAGCAAAACAACATGTCTTATGACCATGATGCAATGGTCCAAATCTTTTAGGATGTACAGAACAGAGCACAGGCTGTCTCGAATCTTACAGGCTCTTTAATGGAACTTCACAAAATCTTTCTCTGAAATCTGAAGGCAACAATCTGAAAAAAACAAGGTACGTTTGTGGCCACAGAGACCTTACTGAATAACCTTTTGACTTAGAGTATCTTTGTCTTTAAAATACAATTGACAATCCACAATGATGATGTTATAATACATTACTTTAATTTTAAATGCGTTGACTTTTTATTTTTCAGTTTCATCATGGCAATGCGGAGAAGCCTTCTGCTTCTTTTTCCATTGTGTTCTCCAGGGGAATGCATAAGGTAACAATATATTTAGTTTGTTCAAAACACCTCGGTAAATTAGTTTTCAAACGCTTTTCTGGCAAACCTTTGATGTTTTGTAGCTGTATGGAGAAGGATAAGAGGCAATGTATATATTCAACCAACTAATATTTATTCATAATATTATTATAATATTTTCTTATGTTGATTGACTTTATGGATATTTAATTTAGTTAAAAAATGCCCCTATGGCTGGACAAATCTTGAGGTCTGGGCGATGCTACAGGTTATTCTGTCAGCCTGTCACCCTGGATCACCGCAGAGGTAAATTGTTCTTACACAAGGTGTGCTTTTCTTATTTTTAAAAATAAAACTTCCTTTTTGTAAACTAAATTGACAGGAGAACGAATTATGAGCAAATAATCAGTCTAGACTGGATTTGTGTGAAAATGACCTAAAAATGTTGTTTTAAACAAATGCTTTATGATATAAAAGGATGCCTTTTGTGTTGACAATAAAAAATCTATGTCTTTAGAGGAAATGCCAAAATCTGGCTGCAAATATCGCACTCTGTACACAGTAAAATAGCAAACACGATTTTCGGATGAGTCTTTTGCCTTTCTTTTTCCCGTACACGTTGTGGTTTTGGTGGACTCATGATGGGTTAACCAAGTAAGGTAAAGTTGTTTGGCCTTTTTTGTTTTGCTTTGTCCTAGTTTGTTTTGTCATAGACTGAAATCTCCAAAGTTTGTAATTAAGATGGTTTGACTTCTTTAACAGCTAAACTCAATGACATTCGAAATGGAGGCTGAGTACAGTTAGCGCACTCTTCTAATAACTGTCTTTGCTCTTTAGGAAGCACATGGTTGTGGACTGATGGCTCCGTTTGACTACACCCACCTGGGCCCCTGGACACTACAATATTTGTTAAAGCGGACTGTGGGGAGGTGCAACTCACGAAAGTAAGGAATGCAGGTTGTGTTTTTTATTTACAATTAATTATTTGCAAATCATATAAATGGAAAAATCATCCAGTACCATGAACCTGGTTGATTGGTCAATACATGTCTTTAAAACATTTCTTATTTTATTTTGATTCTACACCATGACAGTAATGATGAGGAATGGACATATTTAATTTTTTCAACCCGTTGCTAGGATAAAGTCCCTGGTAAACGCCCCGCCCTCTCCGACACCTGTTTAAACCTTCCCGGGGGTTATGTTTGTGCCTAACACCTGTAAGAATCACATGCAGTCAGTTTCTTGCTACACAGTTTACTTTTGATTATACTACATTTACAGGTTGCTGATCTGATTCTGTTACACAGGGTTTATCTGAAAATTAAACTTCATTTCGTAAAAGATTTGTCGCCACGTTTACTCTCTTCCTCAAATATCTGAAACACGCCTCAAATCAATAGAAGGGCATTTTAAAAAAAAAATTGTCTTGCAAGGATTTAATCTATAGTTATTAGACCTGGACCGATATTGATTTTAGGGTGAGGGGTGTGACCTAGGGAAGAAAAAGTGACTATGAAGAAAAAAAGATAAGGGTTGAGTTAATAAACCATAGGTTCTTTACTTCAATTTTGACATATGAAATTTTATTGCCAAAAAAGGTTCTATTGTTAAGGGAAAAAAATATGAAAATGATTGCAGTATGTTTGTATGAGATATACACTACTTAGACCGTAGTAAGTATCTTAAATTATAGATAAATAGATCAGTAGGTACTAACAGACGATAAGTAAAGTATGGTATTACATTAATATTATTAGGTTTATTGTAGTTGCTAAGGTTCATTTTGTGTACGATCTTAGTGTATGGGCATTGTTGTTGTATTTAATGTACGAAACCATATGCTACACACTGTGATATGAAAATAGAAAAAAAATAATTTTTGGAAGCCACAAAACATGCTGACACAAACTAAGGATGTCATTGCTTCAAAACGTGATTGGTAAGTTTTATGGCCACGGATGGTTATTTTGAGGTGATGTATAAATGATAACGGTTTATACGCATTTTGTAGTGTCTGCTAGTAGGTTTCTGTTGTAAATTGTGTTTCATCCTGGAATGTATTAACAATAGTTCACCAAATTGTTTAAATTAGCTGGATAAATAATACCAGTAAACAGTTTTATAGAAGTTAGCTCACATGTACAGGAAAGCTTTTAGATTTTTTTTAGCTCCATGATAGCAATTTTAACTAGACAGTTTCTAGGCCATGATATGCATGTAACTAGAGTGATTGTTGAGTATAATTAGCAAGTTACTAAACATATTGCTTGACCATGATTTCCACTCAGGAATTTTTTTAAGCATATTTCAACATGGCTGAATGTAACTAAAGTTTGCTTTTAAAAAGATGCAAAAACACTTAACATCATTAATTTTTGGTTTTTTTTACACTTCATGGTAAAATAAACCAAACTAATATTAAAAAAACATTTGTCAAAGTTGCATGATTTTAATTAATCGCTGTCTTCCAGTTTAAAGGTGTAAAAAGGTTGAGTGTTTTTATTGGAATGTAGGTAGCCTACATATTGCTGCCTCAAGTGTTGCCAAACTCCTCAGTAAGGAAAGTAGGCTATTGGGTTTTTTTTGTGTACGAAAAGTAGCTAGAAGTAGCTTAATGATGTTCACCACCCTTTTGATAAAAAATGACCATAACTGGACCATTGTGCAGTTACATTGTGATGGAAGTGTTATAAAGAGAGGAATAAACATTAGAACAAAAGGTGAGTAAAAACACAACAACACGGAATAGGTTTAGAACCATCAATGAACTTTCCTTCTATCCAATCTTTAAATTTTTTTTTTAAGTTCACAATTACAACCCTCCGCTTTATTTTTTCCGGGCTTGGGACAGGCAAAGTGACTCAAAAGGGACCCTCTGGCAAGAGGTTACTTAGGGTTTTTTTTTTTAGTTTGTTTGTAATAATTTGGTTTTTTATATATAGTTTTTTTTTATTTTGGTTTGTTTTTTAAGATTATGGTACCACTTGGAGCATACAACAAGTCCAACATTAAACAGAAAGAGTGGATCATAGTCCATTTTGGTCAAAGGCTCTCTATGGCAGGTTCAAGCCAACTGAGGTAGCTGACTTAAAATGAGTAAAGCGCTGATCTGCCGAAAAACTGCAAAAACATTATCAGGCAGGGCTGGTGCTCAGAGCACGCCTCAACAGACAGTTATTCATTTCCATACATAAAGGACAGGATGGAGTTAAGGGTCTGCAAGGGCCAATCCATTTCTTTCAGCTAGCTTCTAGTTACCACATCCATCTGTGCGTGAATTACTCTTTCCAACTTCGCATTCGAGATGTGTTAAAGAGGCACAACACGGAACACAGCCAGCCATGGTGGCAGTTCTTGAAATCCGCGTTGATATTCCGCTGCATCTCTTAACCTTCCAAAATCGCACCCCAGAAACCCCATTGGGTTTTTTTGTCTTATTCCATTGACTAATATGGATTGGCACGCCATTGCCGGATAATCTTGTCTATCGATGCCGGGGAGTAGCCGAAGGAGCTTGGTACTTTTATTCTATTTCGCCAGGCTCTTACTGTTGCTTTAAAAGTTACTCAACATTACAAACTGACAATGTTACTGCAAGGCTTTCGATGTTTGTCCGGCAGTTAATCACCCATCAACTCCATAGTGAGAGAGATGGTGAAGTGACAACACACGCTTTATTGAAATTGTGTTTCATCCGCCGTGCACAAGGTGGAGCTCCTAGCTGCCTTTGACTCAAAAAGGAACCAAACGGTACGGTTTGGGACTGATGTATCCCTCTATTGGCCCTTTTGGGAGTACATCACAAGATTGCAAGTGGGATTCAGCACCCTGCTGCTCACACCAGACTTCGAATTCGATAACCAAGCTGTTTCAACGTAGCTTTAAGAGGATCTACCGTGCTCTCCCTCAAATGCTCTTGGATGGCCAACTGTACCCTCACCAAGCACTGACTTCAAAAAAGTCAGATACAAAAAATGGTTTTGAGGATCACTATACATTGAATATAAAACCTCAGGCCATTCTGTAGCAGTGTTAACTGGGACGTGGTAACCGAAAAATGCCTCCTTAAGCTCCTCTCACTGTTCAAAAATGTGTGAGTTTACCCGCTAGGTTCAAATGGAGGAAAGCCAACCTGTGGCACTAGGAACTTAGGATCTGCAATGTTTGTTTTCCCCCACACGTGATGGATGGTCTCATATATGGCCTTGTAGGCCTTCCCTGCGATTTGTAGATTACTGAAAACCAGTTATAAGTCTGCTCGTAGCCAAGTCATTCCACACTACTGGGGAGGGTGTCATTGGAAAGAATGACGTACAGCAAGCTGCCGAGAGTGGCAACAACCATAGAGAATAAGGAAGCAGATCTGTGGAGGCCATACTCTTCCTTCAGGACTTATGGACCCCATTAGTTAATGACCCTGTCATAACCGAGGCATTGTCAAGTCCCATCCCACGGAGATTCTCTTTTTTTAAGACCACCACTTCTCGGATGAATTAGCTACAACAGCACGGGCTATAGATCTGGCATCTCTCCCCTCCAATTCAAACAAAGCCCCAGAAAATGTTGAGACAATTGTACTGCTTGGTGTCCACTTAAATTACCTTATCATCAACCCCCAGTTATTTAGAAAACACTTATTATCATTTGACTCATTGTACTGACGTGGGGCTGCAAAAGATGGTCACCCACACTCTTGAAACACAACTTTCTGTCGATACAAGCTTTATGGTGCTTAGAAAACAACCTCATAAGCAATTTTCTGCTGCACTTTGTTGTCTGTGTCATTTTTTGAAATGGGTAGCAGCAAGGTTGTGCGTTCTGCTTAGAAGCTAGGCTCTACATGCTTCTTCCAATTGTGATCACTGTGCTAGATGGAAAAAAGTGTTCACCGATAGCTATTTGCCATGATGGCCTTCAGGCCTTGTTCGCAGAGTCAATTGTTTTAAGCATATAAGTGGCCGTTTTTTGTGGGGTGGGAACCGATTCAATTAAGGCGTTTGGCCTTTTGAAGTGTGTTTGTTGGAGATAGTTTTTGTGTTTTTTTTCTTTACATCGCTTTGTAGTATTTGGCGTAGACAATATGCCTGTACAATACAGGGACAGTTGGTATTATCGTGTATTTAGATCTACAAAAAACGGCTTTTACCAGCCTTTGAATTCAGGGTTTGAGTTTCCCACTTCCGTGCTGTATTTCTGGATGTCGTTTTTTCGACCATTGATTAGCTACTCCCGCCCCGATTCCATATGTTGTATTCTTATGTGAAACAGGGAGGACAAAAAAACACAAGGGGGGACCTGAGGAGTTAATCTGTACTGTACGCCTTGTGTGAGTCACACAAAAAATGCAGTTGATTTTATTTTTGTTTAGTGATTAAATTCCTTTAGACAAAGAACATTATTACTATCCCGTGCTGAATGTAAAGCCAGGGGGCGGGATCAGCCAGCGGCCGGCTTAAACTTCAACGGCAGCTTTGTGCACATGATGCATTGCCGCGCGAGTCATTTTGCAGTCTGGACCGTTGGAGGGGTAAAAACAATCTCCGTCTGCTGACTGGCAGCTAGGAGGGGCGGTCTGCGTGAGAAACTGGGCCACCGTTTTTAGTGCTTTGGGGATGGGGGTGTGGGGCCCGCGGCAGGCAAAAACCGTTGTCTGGTTGAGATAGCGTAAGAACGATATATAGTGTCGATGGTCAAGGGGAGTCGTCAAACGTCTCCAATGCCAAGCGAAGAAAGTCGTTTAGATTTGTCACTAGTCCACTTTTTTGAAAATGTGTCGCGAGATGGGTCTGAATACTCGCTAAATATCGGACCAAAGGTGCTAATTCTGCAAAAACGGGGGTGAACTCACTCCACCGGTAATGAATTTTGGATTTGTTAACAAGGGAAATGATGAGTTTACGAATGGTGCCGTAATACTATATGTTTCCTACTCAGAGGGGGGGCAAACTACTACTAAAATGATGTTGAGATCGTTGCTTTAAAGATTCTGTGTAACTGTTAAATAGATTAACTATGGCATACATTGCAGGCCCCAATTACACTGAAGGATGGCAATATTATATTTGTCTGTTGTGAAATGGATACATAAAATATAAACTTACCATAGACAGAAAAACACTAAAAATAGGGTCTACCTCGCTATCTACATTTAAAGAGAGTCATGGCATTATTCTAGATAACTTGTATCCGTTACATTAGGCGTGTGACAGTGGCGGGCACCTTGAGTATCAGTTTTGGACGTTCAAATATGAGGTCAAGTGGAGTTCGTGCCAAGTGGCCTTGTGGGCAGCGTGGGCCTACTTAAAACACCATTCTGAGTTTATGGGCGTCCTGAGTCTGAATCCCCAGCTTGTGGACCGTTTTCCTGATCTCCGCCCCTCTCTCACTTCACTTCCTGTTTACCTGTCCTAGGTTAAATAATGTCAAAAACAAATCTTCAAAATATACGTACATTGATGACAATGTGGCCGGAACATCCATTTTTTTGGTAAAATCACTGTTTTTAATTTTAATAGAACACCAGTACAACTATAGTCACAACCAAAGGAAAAGAAAAAAACCAATTTTAAAAACCACTGGCCCTCCCAGAACCTCCCCCCAATACACAACCTTATCCCAATCGCAAGCCCAGGACCCAAATAAATACAAAAGTAAGATTAATATAGGAATCAAAATAAATATACACACAATTAAATAAATACATAAAAATAATATACAAAAACAGAATTGGTAGATAATATTAACACAGAATTGACATCTTAAGACTAAAATAAACCAAAATCTTGGAGATTATGGAAAATTCCAGTTCTTCCACATAGGAAAAGAGTAGCAGGCTTTGCGTGTTTAGTTCACATGCAGAAGGCGTTTCCAGGTAGTAGTATTTCCAATAAGGAATGGAATCCAGTGTTTGAGCAGAAAGAGCATGAGGGGGGTTTTCCAGCATGTGAAATAGTAAATGTCTTTGCCGCCGTCCCATAGCTGCTAGCCAAAAAGTTTCTGTTTCTTTTCAAACTAACAAGAAAATTGAGAGATGTATCAGTTCAAAACAAGACAAAACAAACAGGATCCTTGGTAAAACAAAATTATTGATTACCTTTTATAAAAAAACAAGCATAACTGTCCCTAAAATTTTTGTACCCATGGACAAATCCCATAACATATGTCTTTAAAGTGTCAAGGCAAACTGGTCCCCACAATATGCTACTATGGATGGTGTGATAATACCTATAGCATAACTGTCTACGTGTTGGTTAAAATCTCTCTGTTAATAATTTGAAAAGTGACTGAATTTGTTGATTAGAGTTTTAGGGTCGCATGGGAAATGTATTTAACCACACTGGTGTCACCCATCAATGGTTTTATTCTTAGGGAGTCCAAATCTGATAAACACCACCTCGAGCTGTCGGGAAAATGATCAGAAGTAAGGTTTGACGTAGGGGGGCTTGACGTTTGAAAAGCAAAAAGTAAAAAATAAGAGGGACAAGTCCTATGTTTGGCGCATTTTGAATCCATTGGACTACGGTGATTTGAAGATTATACCCAAGGAAACCTTATGATATGTTAAGGCCGAAAGTATGAAAAAAAAAAAACTGAAAATAAAGTTGTTATGGGAAATGTAAAATCTTTGCAAATTAAAGCTTGAAAATGTAAAATTGATATCTCTCTACTTTATATCTTTAGCATTAGAATACGTTGGTAGCCCAAGGAGGCTGTAAACTTGGTTGCTTGGTCCAAAGAAAGCAGATTAGAGTGGTCCAATATTGGGGAGTTATGGTATGCCATAATTTTAAGAAAGGAAAATGGATTCAATCTTTTTAAATATTTGGAGAGTATAGGAAAAAGTTATATGTTCCATAATGTAATGGAGGCACTTCTTCTATGTAAGACCAGAAAAATAACAAAAGTTCGGTGCACCGAAATTGGTGAAATAAGTTTCTTGCTTATTACTTTTCCACGGAGGGACTGTGAACAAGGTCAAAACCCATTCTTAACCAAGGCAGAATTAAAGGGAAACCACTGATACAATTTAAAAATTTGGGCAACCCCATCCGCCATTTCATTTTATTCTGTGAAAAGGGGTAGGACCACTTAACGCGGGGACGTTTTCCGTTCAGTGAATATATTTTATAGTAAAAGAATCGATTTTTTTTCCAATAAATTTTGTAGGTGGGGGGAGAGGAAAGCATGGAACTAATACAATTTGATGCGAGGCAGAATTATTAATTTATTAACTGGTGGACATTCGGGCTGAAGGTGAGGAGGGGCAGGATTTTCCCTATAGATTGACATTATAGTGTTATTTTGAGAGGAAGTGGGTGAGAGTAGGTCTGAGTTCGATCCCTAATATTTAACTTGTGTTGATAATAAAGTATTGGTTTGTGGGTAGAAAAATTTAGACCACCGAATTAAGAACGTCTCAAAAAAATAGTTTTTTTTGAAAGATTAATTTTTAATTCCCGATTAGCGTATTTGTCCCAAATTCATCCACTATTTTCAGGCGTTTTCGTAATCTGATGCGCTGGCAAGTTCCAGATTAGAAAGGTAATACAGTTTCCATCCTGCATATAAGGAAACAGAGTGTCTTGATGCGGCCTAAGCCGAATCCTGGTGTAATGAGATCTGCACTGTCTAACATACTGTGCCAGGGGCGCTATTGATAAGTTAAAAATAAAAGGGGGGACAGTGGACCAACCCTGCCTTTTTTGTTGTACCTCTATGAATATTTTAAACATGTCTGATATGAGTCCACCATTAGATTACCATGGCCATGGGGTGTTGGGAATAGAGTTTGTAAGTTTTCTAAATGAGCTGATCACCAAATTGAAACTGCTTCTAAAGTATACACCACAGAGAGCCCCATTCAAAGCAGATCAATGAGGCTCTTTTTTCGGGATCAATAAATCGAAGGCCACTAGGCGATTTCAATTTCCCTGATTCTGCGATGACATGTAACACACGGCGGAAACTTGTCAGAAGCCAGGTGACCTGGGAACGAAAAACTGACTTGATCTGGATTCAATTAGTTTTATATCTTAACTACTTGTAGGCATTCTGGCAATAACTTTAAGCATAGATTTTGACATCCTCATTAATCAAGGAGATGGGCCTAGAATCATAGAACAGTCTGAGTAAATCTTTGCCGGGGTTTAGGTAGAAGAGCGATTGAAAGCTGTATTGAGGTTCTCGGTTGAAAATGGCCTTTGGATCTG
The DNA here is from genome assembly GCF_018340385.1 of Cyprinus carpio. Lineage (NCBI taxonomy): Eukaryota > Metazoa > Chordata > Actinopteri > Cypriniformes > Cyprinidae > Cyprinus > Cyprinus carpio. Next base: position 9,934,985 of record NC_056605.1, read on the forward strand.
GTCCTCTCATTTATAGTGCATAAACCAAATGATGACCTAATAAATCCCATAGCACCAGGTATACCTTGTTGGAAGGGCCGTCCAATTTCCAGGAAATATGTATTTATTCTAATGGGTCTATCAGAGTCAAGGCTTGTCCATTTCCTCTTTTTGAAAGTTTATTTACATTCAGTGGTTAAAAATATTCATTTTAACTGACGCGGGTACAGGGTTGTGTGTTTGACGTATATAAGTGTTTTCAACAGAATTACATTGAATATTGGTGGTTAATATCTTTGGGATCTGAATTGAATTTTTTTTTTTTCTGGTTGTAGGTTCCCATATATAAAAACCGTTGCTCATGTTTTTTCATGAGTAAGTGCAAGGAGTCGGGCTTGGTCTGCTTCCATCTTATATAGTAATTTATGTTTTGGCATAGGGCATTGAGATATTCTGCTCTTCTGCGTAGGCAAAATCATTGAGTGCAGCCCTTTCAAACATTTAAACCACCTAGTTTTAATACTGGAACAATTTTAGGCCCTAATTCCCTTTCTACGTCCCCACATCTTTTGTTCTAATACTGATATTTGTTCAAAAGATTTCTTGTTAAAGTATAGAAGAAAAGGGAACTGGCCTTGGTCCTTAAAAAAAGCCCTTGAATAATTGCCCATAGCATACTCATAATTGGAGGGGGACTGAGTTTTGAGTTAATCGAATAAATTCAGTCAATTTGGCTCTCAGGTGAGATGGGAATTCCTCGTTTTGTAGAAGCAGAGTGGTTAAAAATATCCATAGGGACGGGTACAGGATGGCTTGATTAATCTGGAACCTGTGGCTAATACAGCATTATGGTCAGCAACACTTTGGGTAGGAATTCAATGTGGTATTAAGATCCTAAAGTAGCTGTATACGAAAGTACAAATATAATAAACTTGCTTACGATAGGAAGATCGGTTGACTGTGCTGACTGTGGGAAAAAGGTGTGTGATCCATTGGCTGTAGTAGTTTGTGTTAACACCAAAGTCATCATCACCTTTCACAGTAGGTCTAGTTCTTTAATAATGAAAACTCAGTGCTGCAGAAGGACTTTGAGGTACTGTGTTACTGGAAACTGAAGGATGGAGTGATCCCAAAATTGTGTCAAAACAACAGGATTCATGTCAGATCCAATGACGAATTGAATAACCATGGAAAGATGATAAAAGTGTTTTCAAAAACTTGTGGGAAAAAAAAGGAGCCGTCATATGAGGTTGGGGGATATATATTACAACAAAGTACATACCTAGTTCCATTCAACTATTCTTAGGGCACAGCAATAAGCAAACTCGGCCATCGTCAATCGGAAAAACCTTTGTGTTCAATAATAAAAATTATGAAGCTCTTATGCGCCCATAATGCAACCCCTCCCTCTCACATATAACCCCTGTTAGCAAAACCATCTGTGGCGATCGCGAGGGCAATGTCTAGAACACTATTCACCTATATTAAACCCCTATGATTTAAAACAAACAGAGGAAATGTTAGAAATTAAGATAATTTTTACAGAAACTCTGAATTAATGCATCTAACATGTGATGTCCATAACTGGGACTCTTTTATGGCAACCAAGAAATTAAATTATGAAGTAAGGCCCAAGATTTTAAGTTTAGCGAGCTAACAATACTCAACTAAAACCTCTCTATAAAGGCAATATCTATCAATATGCACGAGATAGAACAAAAAACAAAAAAAAAAAAAAATCAAAAATATAGATAAACCAATAAAATAAAAAAGACATTATCAAAACATAGGAATGTTGACCATATCACTGTGATGGGGCTGAACCAGAAAGCAACAACTTGAAAAAGGTTGCTAGTTCTTGTATTGAATTAAAACAACGCGATTATAAAACCTCCTCCATTGACTCCTCCGGCGGGAAAGTTTAAAGTCTGCGAGCAGTCGGGGTGCTGACATAGTGATACTCATAAGCGGCCCTGACACGGGGGCAAACTTAGGAAGATGTGGGAGGGGACTGCTCTTCAGAAGGATTGGCGGAGACAGCGGCCACCCTTTTCACCGGAGGAGGGGCCGGGTGGAGAATCTTCAGTTTACGTTTCTTGTGTTCCGCTGATGGTCCAACGGGCCAGCGGCACCCACTCTTTGTTCAATGCAAGAGGCAGGTTTTCCATCCTAAGAGTTGCAAGGGTCGTGGGTGTGACGATTGAGCGATGCAATGGCCTCAGTATTATTCTCACAACACGAACGCCCCCTTCGCCAGTGGTCAAGAGGTCTGCGGTGATTCGGCGAACGCAAACAACCTACTCCACGCGTCCTCGGGCAAGTTCCTCAGGGAACAACCATGGGGAGTGTGGCTTCCTCGGCTTGTGATGACTCAGGACGCGATGCTTTCTGGGGGCCCCGACACAACTCACCATCTGTTGACACCGCTGGCGGGTATGTCGCAAATGTCACTTTTGGTGCCAACTTGTACGGAGTTTGGGGTAGAGTGGATTTGCGCTGCCCACACCCGTCAACGCTCGGTCACTTTGGACGGGTAGCCGACTCAGTTACGCGATTCAGTTCGCCCCAGTTCAATGGCGTTCTCGCGAATTAGGTGGCAAGTCCAGGGGAATCCTCTGTTTTGCATGAGGGCGATTGCTGTCCTGCTGGGAAAGCGATTGCAATGCGAGCCCGGTCCCCTCCAGCCGAGATCTAGGACCAGGGTTTGATAGCCCTTACGTTCTAGCGACCCAAGAAAAAGCGGTGGGCTTCACGACAGATCTGGATTTCTGCGGAGTCTTGAATCGGGCCCTGCACAAGTTGCCCGTTCAAGGATTGTTGGAAGCAGAAATAACATTATCAAATTTGTTCAGTCCCCAGGACTGGTTTTGCAAGCAATCGACACTGAAAGATGGCGTACTTTCATGTCTCGATCCTTCCTCACAAAGAAAGTTTTCTGCGGGTTGCATTTGAGGGGTCAGGCATTGGCCACTAGTACAAGGGTCTCTCCATAAGGCTCTACCTGTTCCCCCGTTGGTCCGCACGACGATGAGGGAGGGCGCCCGTTGCGCATACTCTGGGACGTGGGCATCAGGACATCTTCCAACTATCTCGGACGACTGGCTCATCTGGCCGGGTTCCCGAGAGGAGTTGTTGAGATCACAGGGACTTCGTGCCTCAGCACTCAAGTCAGGTGGGGCTTCAGGTCAACCGAGAGAAGAGAGAGAGAGAGTAACTGGGTGCACTACAGAGTCCCGAGAATGGGGATGGCGCCAAGGTAAAACATTCGTGTCACATTCACACCGCTGTGTCACCGCCTAGTTAGCCCCTGGTCGGACCATTGCCTTTATTACGGGCCCCCCCGGCCATGCCCGCTAGAACAATGTTGTTTTAACAAACAGAGCCTCTAACATGGGCGGGGGTGCGACATGGCAACGGGTCTGGAGTGCTGGCAGGCAGCTAGCTTACGGCGGTTTCAGCCGATGTTGCTAGACACAGCACGTGTTGGTTCCACACGACAACAACATGCGGCTGGTAGTCGAGCCTTCTATATAAGTTGACTCGGAAACACGGGTGGTCTACGAATAAACGTAGGCATGTCTCAACTAGCCCGCCAATTCGTCCTCTTCGGGAGGTCAGACGTGGCTCAAGGTCGCTGGGCGCGCAATCCACCATCCCGGGGGAGCTCAAATCGTTGCAGCGGATGCGCTCTCACGACATGCAGCTCACTTTCCCGGGGAAAATGGACGGAATCCATCCCAAAACGGGTCAAGATTGATTCTGGAGTCGATTCGGGGAAGCCCAGGTAGGAACCTGGTTTGATTCACCAAATTCGAAGTCCTCCCAATGCCAGCTGTACTACTTTCCCTGTTCACCGGCCCACTGGGCACGGATTGCACTTGGCACACCAGCCGGCCTCAGGCTCTACGCAAGTAAGTATGTTTTTCACAGCGAGCCTGCTGCTGGACAGACACGGTGCAAGGGTCAGGGATGGTCAGGACGAGGAAAAACAGGTTCCTGTTGGTTGCGCCCTACTGGCCACACCGGACCTGAGTTTTCGGAAAAACTCATTGATACTCGGTGACAGGGGGGGGGGTGACCTCCCTGGCGCAAGCCCCTGGCTTGTGCACCATTTGGCACATAGATCTTTGAACCTCCACGTGTGGCTTCTGGACTTGGGGCCGCGGCAGGACCTAAGTGATCTGCCACCGGCGATGGTACAACACTATCACTCAGGCTGAGAGCCCCTCTACGAGGGCAGGGCTATGCTCTGAATACTGCGAGTCTTGTCCACGAATGGTGTGCTTCTCACCGAGGAAGACCCTGGATATGCTCGGTCAGGAGGTCGTGCTTTCTTTACTGCAAGAAGGTTGGCCGAGTGGGCTGTACACCTTTCAACCTGAAGTGGTATGTGGGAGGCATTTGCAGTCATCATGCTGAAGTGGATTCAGTCGAGCTCTAAGTTCATGTCTCTCAAGACAGCGATTCCTGCGTACGTGCTTCACTTGCATCAAGAGGGTCGGGGCCTCTCCAAGCATTTTCGGTAAGTGAAGAGTGCCTTGTGTTCGGGCACGACCTACTCTCCTGGGTACTGAGGACCACGGGCTAGATTAAGTGCCCAAGGTGTTCCCACCACATCCTTCCGAAGAACCAGGTTGAGTGAACCTGCAGCCTTCTGACCCTGGAGGAGGCAGATCCCAGCCATGGAGTTGCTGCGTTCTAGTAAGGAGCGATTGTGCATATACGTGGGACGACACCAGGAGCGTCAGAAGCTCCTGAGAAAGCTCCTGGTCGCTTTGGAGGTCAGCAGAAGGGGAGAAGGCTGTCTCCAAGGCAGGGGTTGGCCCACTGGCGAGTGATGATTGCCATAATCCCTGGCAGGACCATTACCAAGGCGAGACGTTGCCCTAATGGGGGTGAGGGCCCACCTCCAACACGGATGTGGCCTCCTCCTATGAACTGGAACCACTGGCACCTCTCTGGCCATACATCGTCGAGCTGCAGGGCGGGGGGACAACTAAGACTTTAGCGAGGTTTACAACCTTAGTTGAGACCTAGGTTCTTCACGTGAGTGTTGGGGTAACAGGATATTGGCGGGAAAGGGTGGCTGGGTGTTCCACGCTTGCGGCGCCATTTCCACTACCCGGGGATGCTAGCGCACTTTCTCTACAAGTAGAGTTCCCAGGTTGGCTTTACCTGGTCGACGCATACTCCAGGCAACCTCGGTAGTCAGACTTGGCGGAGAAGTCTGCCGCCAGGCCCGGGCACTGGTGTTAGCTATTGCCGGAGTTCCGGTCAGCCCCTGTTACTGGGCTAGGTGCCCATTATGGCTGATTCCTATGGTAAATTACCATCTGTGTATTCTTTCACTGTAACAAGGTTTAACCTCTTGGCAAAACCCGTGTCTTCCATTGACAGGACCGGGGTTTTTTCTTCTCTGCTCTGTCAGTCGTCTTTCTGGCAGCTGTTCCCCTCTTACTCTAAGGTACGGACCTGCCTCATGTAGAAAACCCATTCCATATTGTTAGTACTTGCCCACTGGGTTAGTCCATATCAGTAATATCCCCGTTCACCTCCCTACGGGTTAGGATGTTGGTCTTCCGTTAGCGACCTTTTCCTAAGGCTCGCTTCCCCAGTCGTCTTGCCAAGCGGTGTTAAGAACAAATAGGGAAGATTTGGAAGCAATCTTTTTATCCGAATGTTGAAACTACCTTCCAATAACTCTTTGTGTGGGCAGAAAACAGCAGCGTGGCCTTCTCCAGCAGCGATGTAGTACTCACCCTTTGGGCCCTTTCCAGTACCAATGTCAGTGAATTTGCGCTGGTGGCTTTGGGCAGGGGGTTTATGACCTTACGCGTAGCTTTGTGGCCCGCCCTCCGGTCGTCGCCGACACTTGCAGCGCCACACGGTGCGTTGTGCGGTGTTCAGGGTGTGGGCGTTTTCCATCGGACCCCCATCGGTCGTTCGACATAACTCGTAGTGAACGACCAGATAGGGAACGTCTCAGTTACGTAATGTAACACGGTTCCTGATGGAGGGAACGGAGGAAGTCCATGTCCATATGCCACAACTGGAACCCTTGCGGCTGTGCTGGGGGAAAGTTCTCGGCCATCCATAGTGGGTTCAGTTTGGGTTTTGGGGGGGGGACTTAGGCTGGTTGGTTTCACTGGTTCCTCCAATGTAGGCAAGGGGTTCCTTGAGGACCCTGCAAGTCGGATAGGAAGGAAAACACAAAACGGTTTATCAGTGAATTTGATATCCATGTTCAACTTATTACATAATATGCCAATCAATCAATTTCATTGGAGCCCTGGTATAATTGTTACATTTATGAAAAAAATGGTTTTCGTTTTTAAATCCAGGAGGTTCCAAGGGGGTGTTACCAGCAATGCAGTGTCGTTCCTAGTATTCCCACAGAGGTAAACTATTTGATCAGAAAGGAGGACCTCTATAAGGTGTTGGTGTTCACTGACGTCACATCCGCTCCTGAATCAAAAAGGAATGTTTGTGGTTGACATTGCACCATTAGTGTAATATAAGGCAAGTCCTTACTATGATTTGAGAATGTGAGGGTCATCACAGATAAACCGAAACTGACATTACCTCTGCAGGCATCCCTATTCCCTTAAGCTTTAATTGTGCCATATAGTAGGATACATGGGCGGCCTGCTGGTTTGGTTATCTGTTGTTGTGCCTTCACCCAAGGCTTTCTCTGCAGCTGACCTTTCTCCATGCAATACAATCACAGCTGCGACATGACCTTCCTGCCCGCGAGTAATAAATAAACTATTCCTGGCCTTTATTTGTTGAGTCACGTGTGAATCACTTCGCTTTTTGGTCAGATACTTTCTCGCTTCCCCATTGCAACTCTATCCCAATCGAATGATTTGCGTTGCTAATATCGGATCAAATTGCATTTCAATTATTCAATAAGATATTGGTGAAACAAGGCCTTCATCTCATAATTATTGGAGTTTAGATTCTTCCAACCAAGGGGTTTGCAGCGAATGATAATTCTTGTCGTACTAGACATTATCTAAGAATGTTCTGAGTTCTTTAAAAGTTATCATGATTTTCATGCTTTTCCCAGAAAACTCATGGGGCTTTGCAGCTGTGCCTGAGCCTGTTGTTTTATCATTGTCATGACTCAGTGTTGGACATTCACTAATTAGCGTTGACTCAGTAACATCCCCTTCAATGCTCTTAGCAGAAATGGGAGCATTAATGCCACGTCACATTACAATTAGATCTAGCCAATCGGCACTTACACAGGACTATAAAGCCCTCTACTCACACTTCATTGTGTTTGCAGATACTGCCGCAAAGTTTCCCCGCCATACTCCCCACCCCCACAAGGTTGGCCCGTCCATTGCGGGGGTAGCTCCGCCCTGCCTTGGTCTCGGCACGACATAGCTGGAATCTACAACGTCGGATGCACAAAGCACAGATGGGCCTAGGCCAAAAATAATCTGTTCTTTTTGATTGGTTGTTGTAATAATACTTTTGCATTTCATCTTCACCTCCTGAGTCTTCGGGTAGAAATGCTCTGTAATCTGCACCGGGATAATGAGATATTAGTATGCGTTTGGAAGAAGACCGTCACAAATTCACCAGGGTTCTTGAGGAGAAGGCAAAACTTTTGCCACTAGATTCCATGTCAGTACATTTTCAATGGTTTCATAGATATAGCATTTCCAGCTCTACCCACACCATTGCATTTCGACTAGATATCTCAGTTTTGTTACCCTGTTTCTCGCGAACTTGTGAATTACCTCTACAATGTTTCTGGATTTCACCACAGACGCCGCTATATAAGCCGCAGTAGGCTGGGGGTTTTCTATTGCCGGCAATTTTTCCTAGCTACAAAACAGCTACTTTTTCTTTCTGTTTCTTTTCTGGCCCTCTGTCCCAATTTTATTTATTTTTTTCATATCTTTCCATACATCATAACTCTTTGACATATTTATAGTCCCAATTTGGGTCACCCCAGCCCTCTCTGATTAAACTTCTAGCCAGTTGCATGACTTCCTCTTTAAATGAACCCTCTCGCGGATACGGTGCTTAAATTTGTGGTTTAATTTGCTCTGACCACTCTGCCATGTTACTGACGTATGGTTCAGTATAAAATCCTGGATTATTTCTATACATAAAATCAACTGGTTTCTCCCCGGTAGGGGTCTTGAGAATGAACCCCCAATCTTCACTTTATGAGTTAGTAATGATT
>NC_056605.1:9944166-9997617 GCF_018340385.1 Cyprinus carpio
GGTTTTATTTTGGATAATTGCATGTAAAAAAATAATTTACGTTGTAATGCACATGCAAAATATTAATAATTATTCATATTTAAGTGTTTGTGCGAAAATTATTAATGCGCATGCAGGACAATACACATGAATTCTCTTTTGATCTACGATTTGAACACGTCTCCATGTGTCCTTTACCAAAACACTCAAATACACACACACACAAAAGTTTCACTGTAATCTGTTCACACACCAAAAATAAAAAGGAAACAACAAAGAATGAGACATGAAAAAAAAAAAAAAAAAACAAAAAACATTCCCCCATTTGATCTTGTTTTTTTTTTTTTGTTTTTCATAGTATGAACAAGTTTGCTGTGGGATAGCTTCTCCTGAATATTTTTTAAACAGTAATGCATATACGACAATCACAGGGACAATTTACGCGATGATCCTCAGGGGCCTGAGCTACAGAGCATATTTCTGTGAGTTCTGATATTGTGCTGTAGGGAATTAATGTGTTTCATATATGATGGAAATTTGGTTCAGTGTTTTTTCATTTGTTACTCTGCATTATGCTGTTGTTTGCCTCTATGACGATCCTATAGACGGAACCAAAAAGAACCAAATCAACTGACTATATTTTAGTTCTCAACCACCACCCTAGAGTTCTGATATGGATGTAAGGAATAACTGATGATAAAACTGAACACCTAAGACGTGTAATGCAGCGATTTTTCAATAATTCAACAAAACCAGAGCCAATTATTCTATTTATCCATGGTCATCACCCTAAACAACATGTTTTATGTTGTTTTAATGTTATGATGTTTAATTCATGAAATTTCGCAGTTTTTTGTTTGTAAAACGCTCTTGTATGTAGAACTAAATTTCATAAATCTCATCACAAGTGTGGCTAATACAAAAGTCATTTTAGAGCTAGTTACTGGACGAAAGTGTCCTTTCCATAGATAATAAAAGCAACTTAGTGTGAAAAACATGGAAATTGCTTGTTATTTTAATCATAATGTTGTAATATTTGTGGCCTTGGTTCAGTATTTTGGGGGGTTTGGTTTCATTTGGTGTTGTGACTGTAAAGCATTAGAATAATTGAAATAAATTGGCAAAGTCAATTTTGAACTAGTTGACGGACCTAAACTACTTCATACCGTTTAGTGGGATAACAAAAGACAACACCTTAGAAGGGCTCATCACCAATCAGAATTAGACCATTCAACAGAAATTGTGTGCACAAAAAACAGCAGTATGAAGAATCTTCGAAGTCCTACACGAAAACCATGACCATAGCAAAGGAATTAGAAGAAAGGGATTTATAGAATAGTTATTTTGAATTTAAAAAAATTATATAACTATTATAGAGATTATTACATCATTAAATATTATATAACTAGAGGTATAGGCTACGGACGTAAAGTAGACGCCTCCTCCCGGTCACCGTAGGATTGGAAGGACATGAGCTTAAATAAATGACAAAATTTAAGGTAAACACTCTGTGTAAAAGGATGGAATACCTTGTTAAAATCGGGAAGAGATTTTACAACCACTACGCAGCATACACGTAACCAACTTTAAATTAAACCAAACTGGTCAGCAAACAATACGCGACTGCGGATGATTACTAGCAGACTTGAAGTCTTTGATCAAAAACAAACTACGCAGAAGAAACATACGCCTTGTTTGCCAGGAGATGATTAACAAACAAAAACAACGTTGTTCGAAAATCGGCGAAAAAAATCAAAACAGTTTGATATCTTACGAATGGGGTGGATTTTAGAGTCCTGATGCTGCAGCATGGCTTGGACTTTTAAGCAACTAGCGGTCAACTTTTCCAAGCTGCAAATCGGTGGAAAATCGGTTGCAAAAATCGTGTAGTGTCTTATCCAGGCTTAAAGATTTTATTCAGGAACAGGCAAGTGTCTTCTCTGATGAATCACTGAAGAAGGAAAGAAGGAAAGCGAACAGGGAAGAAAACAAACAACAACAAAAAAAAAAAAAAAGAAAAAAGAAGACCACAGAGCACACACAAAAAACACAGCTCTGTCACTTCTCAATCCTCCCAGACGTTTCCCTTACCCCACCTCACATAACTACTGAACTTTGTTTAGTTAAGCTCAACAAGGCATGGAAGAAAAAAGGCTTAGTGCGTCCCAAAACAAGAGGTCTACTGCAAGCAAAGAAACATCTGTGATTACAGTAGGAGGTAAATGAATCCACTTGTGCCTTTTTACAGAACACTGGATTTATATTTGACAACTCTGAAACACTGAGGACAACACTTCCTGTAAACTCAATCGTCTGATGAAACGCATTCATAATAAATCTGAGTTTATAGCTGGTGGGTTGAAGATGCTGTGTGCATCAGCAGTACCATCCTTTACCACATAGAATAAGGTCAACCGTCATAAAGGCATTAGATCCCATTATTAGGGATACAACATAACTAATACTAAAACTAAGTACGTAAGGCGCAGGCGCACATAGGCCTTGTTTTAAACGTTGCCGTACGTGAGCAATTGAAATACGATCCCGCAATATTCCGTGTGCTAAAAATAGGGTGATTGTTCGTTTCCTTATTAAACGTGACGCATTCAGCGTTTAGGCGTATGACTGATGATCCGAAGGATACGGTTAAGCGTTCTGTCAATTGAAGGGATACTGCTCACCCCATTTTAAAAGCAGAATCAGCCAATTTCCATGATTTGTGCAGCTCAGAAGACTTTTTATTTGGGAATGTGGTGTATTGGTGCACAAAACATTTGTAAAGTTACATGAACAAATTTGGCAGAGCGATATTCAGATGAATTTATAATCTAGATAATGAGGGAGCTAGAGCAGACAGCACAAATATATGAGTCATCATACCATGATATGCAAACAGTGTATTCCAGTATTCAGATTTTGTCCGTAAAGATATTGTATAAAACTTTGACCTTTGGGCTTTTTAAATTTAGTTTAAATATATTTGTATGAAATATTAGGTTTGATAAAGTCATTTTAGCTAAATAAATACATTCTGTGCAAAACAAATCAGAATGAGTTGGTTGTTTTGCAGCAAGGTGGACACCGTCCTGTTCATAAACAGTCGAACTTGTGGTGAAGAAGTGATAGATACAAGAACAAAAGACCACGCCACACACGGTACGAGGACAGAGGGGAAAAGAAGGGAAGGAAGGGGAATGAAGGGGGCAGTTCAAGAGGAGAAACACTTCACATTGGTTTTTCGCACGCCCCCAGCCTAAGGATTTTAGACCTTTTTTATGTGGATGGCATAAAACTAATAGGGTTGTTCTGCGGGGTTTAAGAATTTGCGGGATGAGTGGTAAGATTTCCCAGCCTGAAATTGTGTTCCCAGTCCAGCACTTAGTGTAAGGTTCCAATAGCATGTGAACTGCATCCGTTTAAAAAACCAATATCTCGGCAAAAGCCTCCTCCATGTGACAGAATCATAAAAACAATCAATGGCAGAAAATGTGCAATCAATCTGTTAAGATCACCACTCAAAAGGGACTGTAGAAATCTTGGTAAAGGATCATCTCAGTCACTTTCTCCATGTTGGGAGTAAAATGGGGTTATTCTCCATATTACATTTTTGGATGAGTAGTGGCATTTTCCTAACAAAGAACTAAATAGGCAATCATGACTTTTTTCATAGCACAATGCATATATTCAAAGATAAGGTAGAAGTTGATACCTGGTGGACACAATTAACAAAACACTTGGAGGAAATGTCATGGGTGTTAGCTGTACAACTTTCAGCTTAACACATTAGAACTGCATTCAGGACATAACACAATAAAACCAAACCCACCAACAGCATTCTGGAGACACCAGTTATTTCTAATCGAATTCTAAAGTAAAACCATGGACATTCCGAGATAGTATTCATACCCCAGACAGGAGGGGCTCCTTCCTGGGCAGGGTTAACAGGATTTAATTGAATTCTTCTGCAAAAGAGCAGCTAGCGGGCGACGCCTTAAGAAAACAATGTATGATGAACTACCATTTGCTTATTAATTTTGCAGTTTGATTCACATCCCGCCATGCAGCTGTGTACAGTGAGGCACAGGACATGCTTTTCATCACAGTAGGGTTTGTATTTAAGGATACCTGGGTCTCTTTTTATCTACATACAGCATTCTAGTAAAACTCTTTAATAATTAATATTTTTGTTTCTCTATCAATATTTTTCATTCAACTCTCTTCTCTCGGAATAGTGCTTTCAGCTGTTTTGTGTTCAGGACCCAGATTTTATATTGGAACATGAAGTGTGGCCCGATACAGTACCAAAATAGTGATTGTGCAAAAATGTATGTACAGAAAACATTCAAATTAATATTTAGAATGAAACTTCAATTTACAATAATAAAGATTTAATAGGAAAATGTAAATGTTCATTTTTACACAAAAAAAAAGGATATAACTGTGACGGCTGGGGTGAAGGATAGGACTGGAAAACAATAGCGAGTTATGGTTTGTACTGAAAATAAATTAACACAAACAGGGAAAAGACACTGATGCTGCGGAAGACAAAAAATCCAAGGATGGTTGTGAGGTGTGTGCGACTCCGGATGATGACAGTGAGAAGGCAGCAAGGAGAGGATGGCACAGGAAACTGCGGGGAATAGAGCCGAAGGTAATTTTATATGTGGCTGAGTGGAAGAGCGTTTAGAGTGGATGAGGTTCGGGGAAAATCACGAACACTCCAACGCAGACAACACTGAGCCAAACAACAGGGTAAGCGACATGAACCAACGATTCGCACCAACACAAGGTTAAACAAGAGACAAGCCAATATAAAGGGAATGAGTAATGCGTGGACAGCTGTTGCTGATGGAACAATTAACGGAGACGCCCACAAAATAATCAGTTGCAGACGCGAAAACACACAGGACTCACCACAAAGTGCCAAAAACAAACAAGAGATCACGTTTACCAACAGTGACAATAAACACTTGGCTAAATAACATATTAGCATATTTGCATTCATATTAGGCATCTTTGTCCATGTTTATACCATATTGACAGGCGAAAATCTTTTCCAAAACATTATTGACTGTGAAATGCATAACCAGTGTCAACAACAAAACATCAAATGTTATGATAGTAGTTACTCCTCCTCTTTTATCTTTTATACGCCTGATGTCTTAATAATAAACTAAACATTATAGATAATTTTACAAGGTTTGTTTAATCTTTGTGTTAAATCTTTCTGGACCCAAGCATGATCTTTCTATGATGTTTCTCTACTTCCTGTATCCTATATCTTTTTATTGTCACCATGGTGGTGTATAACAGTGGTTCGTGAGTCAGTTAGCCTTACAGACGAAACGGCTCATTAACAGCAGAGGAGCAGACTGTCAAATGACACATGGGCCAGATCAGTTCATCCATAGCACCTGCATGCTTCATTATGCCTCTATTTCTAATGACCTTTGACCTGTAGGCAGGGATGCCCCTCTCAGAGAAGCTCTACTGGCATATGGATAATTGATGGCTATAAGGATGGGTGATGGGTTAACTGTCTGTATCCAGCTGTTCACCTCAGTCAGGACTAAAAGACATTACGGGCAGCTAACTGCACGTCCAAAGCCACCCACAATCCTTGAGCCTCAGGGGAAGCACATCAGTGGAAGCTTCCTGCCGTGTTCTGTGCATTTTATTTACGTCTGGCGATTCAGTGGGAGTGATTATTTGGCCATGCATGCTGTCTACTGGAATGGGTGGTGAATTGTGGGAAAAAGTGTCCATTTGAATATAATCTGAATTTGTGGTCATACAGCCAATATGCGTATGCATAACGTCACTCCTAGAGGTTCAGTGGATTGGTTCTGCAATATTAACGTCGTGAATATGTTTGATATTGAGTGTGGTGAGAATAAGAATGCATATGGACAAGGGGGTATTCTCCGATGTAAACTACACTCGGTTAGCACCCACAGTATCTATCGATTTAACTAAACCGCTTTCGCATGTGGAAACTAGCAGGACTTGTGAGCTGAAGGGTTGGCTTCATGGCTCAGTTCTTGGGTTTGCCACCACAATGAGAAAAGCAAGCTTCTTCTGTGGAAGAGCCCAATTCTCTAACTACGGCTGACAAAAAAACACAAAAAAAAAAAAAACCTTCTGACTTACTTAAGTGCTTACTTTCAGTGTCCTTTCTGCAAATACGTCAATTCTCAATTTACTGCTGCCAGGTATCTTTCATTAGATCCAAAAAAAGGGGTCACAATGCAAAAAAATTCTGGTTTGTAATTACGAACAGGGAAAAAAATCTGAATGCAAATAATTAATACACAACAAAAACGTAAAAATATGCATGATACAATCCTTACTAAAACTTTATAATCATGCATAGTTAAAAATATACACTGTACATGAAAAACTGTTACCAGTTCTAATACTCTAATGTTATTGCCCAAAAACAATACAGCTTTTATTTGGGTAGGAATTATTTACAAATAAATAAATAAATAAATAAATAAATAATAAAAAATTGTGTTATGGGGATACATTTACACAATGATGTTCTAAAAAACATTTGCAACATCAGGTCATGCTGCGCCACAGCTAGCGATATCAATGTGGATAGAACACATTTCGCAGTCTAGTATTAAGGTTTAATGATTAATCGGTTTGATTGATCGACATAAGTGACATCCTTAGAACGAGACACTACGCTCCCAAAACATGTAATATGCATGTGCATGACATCATCGTTTTTCACAAATTTGCATTTTTCCATAGTTGGAGGAGATAACTGTATCTGTTGCAAAAAAATGCAATTTTGAACCTGTTTCCAAAGTTTATGTTTTCAAGGCCTCAAAAATTGCTGTTGTCTTATAAATGAACGGCCCAAAACACTTACAGGTCCCCCACACATTTTTAGTGTGTCCGTAAATGGACCCCACAGTCTTTAAAAAAAACAAGTACGGGAGGGGTCCACATTTCTTAGACAATTAAAAAACCAATCAAAAAGCACTCTAGATAAGTCCAAAGTTGCTTCTTTTGAATAAGTAGCTTACTACGCAACCATTACAACATATGCCACTATCAACGTAAAGAGAGAAATACTACATTCATCGTTCTTGTCAATGTCATGTGACCTCCCATCATCAGTTTTGTCACTTCACTGTCCAATCACAAGTCCTCTCTGGGGGAAGACCTAAATGGGATAGTGAAGTGTCCATCATACTACAAATCGGTAGGTATTATGGGGAACTTCATCTACTGTTTTATGAATACATTGAACTTGGACATACTAATCTTTTCAAATCACTATGTAGTAGGAAGTAGGCTAATTCAGATGCAGCATCTATGTCTGTAAATCTTTTGCACCTTTAGACTGGTAGACTGTCTGTAGAGGGCCCAGACTTAGGAAAAGAGAGTTATGTGGTTAATGGTGGCAAAATGGCCCAGAACAAAGCAAAACAGTTAAAATAACCTAAACCACCATATATTTTTCAACCAGAATGTATGCCACAAACAGAATATTTGGCCACAATTTTGTTCAAAAAGATTGTAAACGACACTCTTATTAAAATAAAGGTTGCTTCAGAAGGTTCTTCAATGCGATGCCATAGAAGAACCATTTTTGGTTCCACAAAAACCATTCAGTCAAAGGTTCTTTAAAGAACCATCTCTTTCTTACCTTTTTATAATCTGAAGAACCTTCTTTTACCACAAAGAACCTTTTGTCAAACAGAAAGGTTCTTCAGATGTTAAAGGTTTCTTTATGGACAACTAAGACAAAAGGTTTTCTATGGCCATCTGACGCACCTTATTTTTAAGAGTGTTATTACTATATCCATTGTCCTTCCTTAAACAGCTGAGGATTTTCCGCAAAGTCTTGAATTAAATGGCCACTGTAGCACGTGTCATGAGGCTGTGATTGCTGTGCATCTGTACTCTTTAGCCTTGGCTCGATTGATTGGAAGGAAAATCCCTGGAAATCCAGATCCTAACTGGAATGGAAAGCGAGATGTTTTTCATCCTCCAACCCATACGAAATGTGTCAACCAAGCATGGTGGAGTGAGAAGGATGAGACACCGTCTTCCTCTTATGCCCTTGTAATAGGCATACTGTAATCGGGACAGATGTGTGTTTTAAAAGCGCATACACGGTGTAAATGACCGAACCCTGTTCAGGCCGGCATCACGCTGCTGCTACTAATGGAACAAATTTCATTTTCAAACTCTTTTTAGTATGGGTGAAGGGCATCTGCTCTTCCGTACGAATGCTTGGGTGTCTGAATATATATAAGCAAGTGTACGAAAGTTCGTGGTAACATGTTTACCTTATGTAACCAAGGAAAGGGCTGAATCGATGTGGCAACTAAATAAAAATTCTTACGGGTCCAATTATTAGGTCTATTCTATTGAACAGCTATTTAAATAAAACGTCTTGCTGATATGACGCATATGAATTATCTGTAACTGACTAAATCAAAAGATGAGGGCCAGTCAATTAGTGTTCAGGTAGTTTTTGCATTTCTGTGGTATAGCGTTTTCAATGTTATATTGACTGGCTGGATACTGCTTATGTGTTTTAGATTAGTATTATTTCTTTAGCATTTGTGGTTGTTGTTTTGAACATGTGACTCAGGTTCTGGCATGTGATGTGGTGTTGTTGAGTCTAGTGTGGTCTGATTTACGAGGTCTTTGCTTGTCTTTCTATGCCCAGTAGAGCGGATATACCGGATGGTTAATCAGCTTACACAACAGCACTCCAAGCCCAGCCCTTCATCACTCCAAACTGGTAATACACACACACACACCTCACTGTTAAAGAATATCTCCAGATTATGCATATTAACATGCGGGCTCCATAAGCACCAGGTATACATATCTGTGTGCTGATGGAGCAAACAGCTCCGGATGTTTGCTGTTTTGGTTCCATGAAGGAGGAAGGCCTCTATTTACTGTCTGTTGGTTCGAGATTGGTACATCTATGTTGATGGTTCCATGATGATTCTGATGTTGAAATGAACAATAAACAAGTAACACAGTCCATGCAAATCTTTCGAAGGGGCTGGGACATGTAGGCAGCGAACAAAATAATGAAAAGCAAATCATATGTGTGTTTGCCAGCAAATTCTACCCATCAAGCTGTTACTGAGTAAAGCGTTTATGATATTTTTTTTTGGGAAAAAACTCTTCATACTTTCTATTAATCAATGAGCATTAAATTGATCAAAAGGTGACACGCAATAGACTTCTATAACATGCCTAAACAACAGCCACACACACACACACATAGGGAGAGAGCTGTCCATATTTTTTTGTTTTGTTTTTAGAATGCATAATATATTAATTTTATAAAAGTTGCTCGCAATAGCCCCCCCCCCAAGGCATGATAGATACAATATCTTAAAAAATAGGCGTTTTTTTATTTATTTATGTTTTGTTTGCAAGTTGACTGACACTGTGATGTCATTGCACTCGTACAAACAATTTTATGGAAACATTTCAACAACAATATGTACCAAGACCATACATTTTCTTTTTTCTTGCCCATCCAACCTGTAGTTGAAGTTTATAGGCACTATTTTAATTTAGAATTTAAAGAATACCAAAAAACAAGAAAACACGCAAAAAAAACAAAAAAAAAAAAAAAAAACTCAAAACACATTGACTGTAAAAAAGACTGCAACAGTCATGATAAATATTTTGTTGATCTCTGCATATCTGAGCAAGCACAAGGGAATCTGAATGAGATCTTGCAGATGAATATGTCAGTGTTGTCAACGTAGAGTAGAGAGAATGATCAGTCGACCCTGCCAGTGAAGACTGAGACCAGAAGACGGTCGAGTCTGAGAATATGGTTTTGGATTTGGTTTTTTTTCTTGAACTCGAGTCTCAACCCCATCGTCTGTGACACAGTTTTGAATCAGGCTCATGATCAACTGAAAACGGTCGTGACGTTACAACACATGGGAGATGTCCTTCTACATACTGATCTTGGCCAAACCATATCTATGGCCACTGGTTGGTTTGCCATCAAAACAAGAAGGTCCATTTTAAATCCAGGACGTGTTGGGGTGAGAGGAAGTTCATAACAACATGTGTTGAATGGCTTCCACAAGCACCAGTTAAGACAAAGGGCATGACTCCAACCTGATGTCTAAATCTCCAACAACATATCAGACGTAAGCACAGCGAAAACCCAGGATAGGACGGGGGGAGTGTACATAAGAGATCGTCATGCCGTTAACATAAGTTTCCCTTTTCAACAAAACAGTTAAGTAGAAAAAAATTGCGTCAATCCTGTACAGTGCTTTTCATTCTCTTTTTGCTTTATAGTACTGGATGGCAAAGTCAATACTAGACATTACAAAATAGCATTTTTTTGTTTGTTTCAAGAAATAACAGGTTCAATAATAGTATCGTATCGTAACCCCTGTTTAAGCAGTTTAGCGATGCAAAGCAATCGTGGATCAAACCCATGAAGTGAGTTCCGGTCTCCGTCAGCACTGGCCTGCACAGTGATTTTAGTATGCGTCTCTGATCTGCAGGGACTGCACAAGCAGTTGAAAATTTGGAGATGCTTTTAAACCATTAAAACCACGTCCAATGGAATGGGGAAAGGGACTATTCACATTATTTGGGAAGAGAAGAGACAGAAAGAAAATATAGAAGATTCACAAGCGAACTATTGTAAGCCTTGTAACAGCCCATTTTGGAGCTATCCATAATGATTTATAGAGCCACGAAGAGATGACTCACAAAAAACTGGGCCTTAAAAAAAAAAAAAAACAACATTTCTGCAGTGTTCATTTGAATGAATTTTAGTGATCATGTTTCACACAGAAAAGAAATTACCTTTTTAATACAATCATTAAAAACAAACTGGTTGTATAAACAACTATATAATAAGTCACCATTTTCTCAGATGTATATACATTCAAATATTGAGACAAAAGACCTTGACCTGGATCACTGTGTCAAAGGGGGCTGAATCGGCTCTTTTTTTTTTTTTTTTGCAGGTTTGTAAACATTTGTTGGGAACTTGTTTTTCAGGACGCTTTTCTGCCTCAGGATAAGCACACAGGCATGAAGTAATGAAGTACTGAAACGAAAACGAAACACAGAGGCAAAGTGCAACTTAAAAACGTACTTGCAAAAACACAAATGTTCTGTACAATACATTAAATATCTTTTATACATTTCGAAGATGTGGTGGCCGAAAGTCCTGTGGGGGATGGACAACGACTAAAAGAGTTCACCATGAATAAAACAATCATTATGTACTAAAACAATATTCACACTATAAAAACCTCATTACCTTAGAGCCTTCTGTCATTGCATCCTTGCACATTCAGAAAATATGGTTTCCATTATAAAGACAATTAATTTTGTCAATAAACACTCGCAATCACGTACATCCCGTATCCATCAGCTAGTCATTCATACCAAAAGTCAACCAGAAACCAGAAGGTCAAGTTCTGTTTATTCTCAGAAAAGTGCTACTGCACTTCCCGTACATGGCTGTGCTTATGGTGGATCTCCTGCTGCAAACCCATTGTTCAAGGCCCAAAAAATATTTACCCCACAAGGTCTTTCAGGTCAATAAATCTGCATGTGCACACTGTCTGGGTAAACCAAATGCCTCAAGGCCTCTGTTTTGGAGGCATCTGCGTACCTTCACAAATAGGAACGACTACAGAGATAAATAGTTTGAAACGTCCAGTGAGACCCCCAAATGGTCATGCTGTTTGTACAGGCCGTCTACTAAGGTATGGACAATGACACCATTACAACCCAGCATTCGCTACATAAGCACCTTTGAGGAAAAGTCCAAAAAATGGTTACGGGAGCCTTTCAGCGTCACATCGGCAGTAATATCGATCATTATTAATGACTGTTCCATCTGAAGGTGTATTTGGAAAATTGTGCTCTTTAACCATTCAATATAAATCAGGTGTCTTCAAGTTAGTCGACAGTACATCTTGCGAAACCTTTCGGTTTTGTGTTGCGGAAGTGTGCGCACATTAGCCTAGAGTGAACGATGAAGGTCGTCCAGAAGGCTGGTGGAAATGTTGTGGGGACCTGTGATGTTACTGGTGACTCCCCTGAACACTGACCTCTTCTTAAGATCACAACTGTTGTGGTGATGGTTGCCACCGCTGATGGAGGGTAACCCAACGCACCTGAAAAGCTTTGTGAGGTGTAGCTGCTTCTCTGAACATGAAGGACGGACTCTGTTCGCAAAGGCTAGTCCTAGGAGGTCAACACCATTTGTTTGTTTTAGTCTTTGGTAAAGTCTAAGGTCGCGTTGCATCCATTTGTCTCGAGGTTGGGAACAGAACTGGCACTTGTGGACCAACAACCAGAGTCAACTACAAGCACATGTGGGAGATCAGAGCGACCAGCACCAGGGTTTTTACAACTAAAATATGGCCCACAACGTAGACTATAGAACACCAGAGGAGATGCGTTTGCACAGACCATAAGATTAGCGTAGGATGAGTTTGCAATCAGTTAGGCAAATGTGTGAATGAGATTTTCCAAAAAACAGCAGTGATGTTTCGGAAATTGCGAAAGGAGGAATTAATTTATTAAAAAGGTCTGACAATGACTTTATATTTTCATGTTGGAATTGGAATGTGATTATGGTCCCCAGTTGGGCATTGCCCATTTAAGTTGGAACAATTTTCCAAGGAAAGCCTTTTCATTCGTTCAAAGACGTTGAAAAGAGAGGAACAGGGGAACAAAATTGGGATGCCCCTTACTCTTATTAAGTTTCCGATAGTACCTGGCTCTGAATTTAGAGGACCCCCCCCCCCCCCCCGCTACCCCTAAGTGACGGGCAATCATAAAAAAAGGGCCATCGGCCCTAAGGAGTGGGGGGTTTAACTTGAGGTTTAACCCAAGGAAGACCACAGATCTCTAGGGCGATGTATTTCTTTCTGGGGAATCCTCTGGTCTTCACACTGTTAAGGGGGGTGAGTGTGTTTGTGTGGAGGCCAAGCGTTCTGACAGGTCCGGTGACCATCCCCAAACACCTACTCCGCAAGCACAACAATTTCCTGCAGGAGTGGCCCGCTGAGCCCCACATGCACGTGACCTATGGAGCACCTGAGAAAATGACAGCAAAGGTAAAATTGTAGTATGGTGCCATATATTGGATGTATCCCCAACCCTGCTTCTGGAAAGCGTCCTTTCTGAACACTTTCAGGTCCCCCCCTCCACCCCCCTGGCTCTGGTTATTGTGTGTTGGATTCGGGTTGGACTCTGCAGAAATGGTAGCGCTCGCCGATCTCCAATACTTAACACCAGCATAACAGAATACCGTGAAGCAAATTCCAACCTCCAATATAATTTTAGGAATTGCAAACCAAGTTTAAAATAACCATCTTAGGTAATGCCACAACAGCGTAAGGAAATATGAAATGCTGTCCAAGGAAGGTTATGGGCGTCCATACAAAAAAACAAGTTGTCCATGATGAAGATGATGAACCCTTCTATTATTAAAGAAAGTTTTTAAAAACCACAGTGCCATGTTCTCGTTTACAAATGTCGTCCTGTTATTCTATGTTGGTTTTTTTTTTTTTAATTGTAAGCGGTAATAAAATCACATGGAATATGTTTTTTTTTAACACATGTCCATTGATACATGTGACCATGAACACACTTAAACTGTTCTAAAATGCATTTTTCAAGGTTAAAAAATATTAAAAGAGTATTCTATACAATATCACCAATATTTAATTCATAAATATTATTCAGGATTAGTTTGGGGAGTGCCACCACAGGACATTTTGACCTGAAACTAACTTTGGCATGAGAAAAAAACAAAACATCCATGATATTTGCAATGATCATACAATTTGTTACAGTTAAAAACAACTAAGCAGTTATATTTAAACCCAAACACATAGTGGAATATCCAGGCGATCAGTCATTACTGGGGGGAGGACAAAACCTAGAGTATTTATTGATTTAAATTAAATTTAAAGTGATGATCTTTTTGATACACTTCCTGGGTGGGAAGGAGGAGAAAGAGAAATGAAGTACAAACGCTTTATAAAACTTCCCAGTATACACACTATACCAGTCAGTAACCCGTTAATTAGCCTGCATATGTACTAGCATTATTGGTGTGATTAGTACTTATAAACTTACCGACTTAATGTCTTATTTAGATTCACGTAACACTACCCATATAAATAAACCATAGCTACGGACTAACATAGATAACTTGCCTTACTCTATCAATACTAGGTCAACTGGGATTGTATGGAGCGGGTGAATTATCAATGTGTTCCCTGAACTGAAGACTTGAAGTTGTTACTGAAGTGGGCTATTAAATGTCTAAAACCCTTCCCTGCCAGCTGGCTGCTGATTGCAACCAGCAACACTGCTATACAGGCATACACAAAACCCCACCCAGGGCGTCTCTCATACATCATACAAGCGGAATCAATAAACAGAGTAAATCAACCAAAACCCCCCACTCATCCTGCCGGCTGGTAAATGCCACAAATGGACAGGACATCATGCTGTGAATCTGATCCCATCTCATGATGGGAGAGCGTTGAAGGACAACGCTCACATGGATTTAGTTTGGTCAACAGAGGGGCAACCCCTTTCCATTTGTTCGCTTATATCTAATAGGACGCCCAACTTGAGTTCGATGGCACCAAGAGACTGTCTATTTGGGATTACTGTTAAAGTTAAGAAGTGCAGCTTACAGAATCCTGTACAAAACAGTTCTTTTGGAAATCAAGGACAAGAGCTTAGGAAGTACAACTCTGGACGTTGAACCTGGATCAAAACCTTGAAACCCAGTAAATCACTGTCCCTTTACTGCGAACTGAATATACAATTAGGGTCTGAACAGCAGACTGGGTGGCGCGAACAACCCAATTGAGACATTCAGTTCTTAACCAATACATTGACAGACTCTATACGCAATTTCAGGCTTTTACAATTCCAAAAACTGCGTTGAGATCTCTGGAGGTTTCCAAGCAAGAAATGGCCCCCAGTATGGGTTAGTGTGCAAATCCATCTAAAGCAACTGGATAAGAATCCAACCGTGCAAAAAATGCCAGTAAAAATTCTCACAAATTATTTCAAAAGGCAAATAAATAGCTTGTTTTTTGTTTCAAAATAATATATCTTGAAAAGGTCATTTCTTACAACCACGGTGTTTTTTTTCTTGTCTTAAATGTCACAGTTGCCAGAACTGTTATAAGCAAAAATTAAACGTATAAAAAATTAAGTAATAAAGTCTGAGGAGAGGACATTTTTATGACACTCCCTATGGTCATTCAAGTAATCCATAACCTTGTAATTTTAATTAAATGAAAGGTTTAACTCATGAATGAAAAAAAAGTAAACTTTGCCATTTTAATTTCAGATGGTACCCAAGGGAAACTATTAACTAAAAATAAACTTCAAAAAAAAAACAACTAAATAATAAAATAATAAAATCATAGTACAAGATATATAGAGTGATATAGGGAATATAGAAAGGAAAAAAAAACATTGCATTAAACTTAATAAAAAAATTTTAATAAAAAACTGACTATAATAAACAACACATAGAAAAAGAATATGTTGCCCAAAGTGTAAGGAACTGCAATGATCACCACTGCAAAAATGCTCGAGCCTTGACGGATTAAAAAACTGATTATAACATGTTTATCTATCTGTTTTCTTGTCTGAGGGAGACTGTTTAGGAAGTTACACCGGGGACGATCATTACAGTAGAGCGTGTTGGTCTGACTATCTAGAATGACGTAATTGGCGGCCCTGACATAACACACCGGTCCACTCTTGTGAGGAAAATCATCCAGAGAAAACTCATGAGAGTGTGTTGAGTGTCAGCTGGTGATGCTACAGGTACAGCAAGAAGCGTATTCTTAGAACACCCAGGACATGCAGAGGCCCCACACACCCACGGTACTGCTCGAAAGTACTGAGCCCATAATTTACCTATGCTGTCGCCTCTCAGTTCTGTACATCACTATGCTAGCAGAAGCAGAGGACACAGCGATGGCACAACAGTTGTACTGAACCAAACAAATCATGAGAAACACACCAGTCAGCCAATTCACGCACACCATTAAGACCAAGAACGGAACATCTGTGTCAATCACTGGCATTCACACCTGTAATACTATCTGGACACTGGCACAAAGACGACACACATGTATAAAGTACCTCGAATCACATGCAGCTATTCATTTTCAAGCACAGAAAACCATTTTGTTTAACCTTGCATTATTTATGGGCTTCATCAAAGGGCACACATGCACGCATTAGAGATGTGGATACAGACAGGCGGGCTACATGACCATTGTATTCAAATTTAGCCCAGCTCTACAAAACATCGGGGGACATACAGTTCTTTGACAATCAATTGAACAGAATATCCGTGATCAGGCTTTGCCAATTCAGATGAGATGGGACGTCTCTAGGGATTTCCAAACCAAGAAAACGGCCCTCAGTACAGCTAGTGTTCAAATCCAATGTAAATGCACCTAGATAAAAAGAGACAGTAAAAACGCTTCAAAAAAAAAAAAAAAAAAAAAAAAAAAGACAGTATGATTTCAGAAGCCACAATATAGGCATATTTTTAGGAATATATATCTTGAATAAGTTTTCATGTTTTTGCGAGCATTTTTTTGTTTTAAGCATAAAAAAATCATATAAAAATTACCAAAAATAACTTTTATTCTAAATAAGTTCTTTTTGTATCTCTTTTTTTTGCCAATATGGTGTAAAAAGGTTATATTTACTATAATTTATAATATCAAGATATATTTTATGAGGAAACCTCACCCCCCCCCCCCCCCCCCCCCAAAAAGTACACATTTGATGAAATTTAAGTGTGTTGTAGATTATTTTGCACTATATTTTACCTTTAAAATTTGTATCTTGTTTTTAAGCATAAAAATAGGATTGTTTCAGCTTACAACATTTTTAGAATTATATTAAAATATTTGCCAACATACTCTCTACCTTTGATATATTTTCTGAGGAAATAAAAAATAACATTTGGATCTTAAGTGTTCTACTGATTTTTAATTTTAATTTTAGCTTACTGCAAAACAAAGACCAAAAATACTGATTAAGATTTTTTTTTTCTTGTACAGCTCTCATTTCAACTGCATGCAAGTTAAAAATCCTAAAACAACACAATAAAAGCATGTGCCAAACCAAAGGGGTGCCACAGCCAAACCAAAGGGCTGTAATTTTGAAAGTGCAAATGTAAATGAGGGCAGCTGGTCAGTAGGTTCAGAAGAAGAGGAGGACACATGGGAATATGCTGTCCCTGGGGAGAGGGGCGGCCCGTGGCCTGACATTCAGCCCGGTTCACCCCTTCATGAGATATAGAGCTGGAACTCAATACAGGTCATGCCTGAATGTCAGCGCAGTGAAAGATCAGCGGGGACACGTGAGGCTCATCACGGTCTTATCATCCATGAGGCGTCGGCACTGCATTAGCCCCTGCAACTACCAAAGCAATCTTGATACAAAGGGCAAAGGTCAGGGAATCATTATTAGCACGCATATTATGGGATTTTCACTCTGGCGGGGCATTCGGCTCAACATATAACTTGCTCTCTCCACCTCTAATGTTCTCTCTATTGTCCTTTATATGAGAGATTATCCAGGCTATGTCTTATCTGTGCTGTTTACAGCAACACTGGATACTATTCGTACTAAGGTGGCAGTAATGACAACTGATAAAATGGCTTTTCATGGCTTATATGCTTTTCAGCATTTCTCAAAATGTCTTTTAGTTTTTTTTTATCTGTGAAAGTTTTTTTAAGGTGTTTTTTGATTGTGTTATGGGAAGCAGATGTGTTGCAGGTCTTTTCTGATAGGATCATACTCACCATATAATAACTTGAGGTGGTGAATTCAACAGGCTTTTAATCTTTTTAAAAGGAAGGGGGAAAAAAATTCCAATGAAAATGTAATTGTCGGCCACAGTGTGCTTTGTTGTATGAATTACTGACTGCCGAGAGGATAAAATTGTAGACATTCAAGGAACAAAAAATTGTCAATCGTCCTATTCAGCTTGTTTAACAATTCTGAATATTGGTCTATGTAGCTTACTGTTTGATTTTTAAAAGACGTTTTTACTTCTAAATGATATAAACTTAAAAGCCACTGGATGCCCAGTATAACATCTGGGTTGTAAAACAAAACCACTGTGCCATACCATAGACACGTTTTCAGAAAATATGCTGTAATAGGGAGTATATACTGTACAAACTGTGGTCTATAGATAGATGTGTGTAACTCTCTATCCAAGGCCCATGCAGATGTGCAGTTGGGATTCTCAAACAGTGTTTTTATCATTCACCTTTAAGAATTAGAAAGCTCTCCTCCTCCCTTATCCTGTCCCGGCCCCTCTACAAGACCTTAAGCCCAGTGGATCCCCTCCACAGTGACCAGTCATGTTCAATTGTGTGTTGGGCCTGCATGCCCTTCCCGCGGATGTGAAATTTCCACATTTTCTCTTATGTCGCATTGATTACGAGAGTATGGTGTTACATTACAAATACTAAAGAACATACGCTGCGAAACGTTTAGAGAATCCATAATACCATGTTTTTTGGCTTTAACCATGTAGATCAATATGTCTATTGATTCCAGTATGATGTATACATGGTTTTAAAAAAAGAAGTCCGCTTTTTACTTTTTTCTTTAGTTTGAATCAAAAATTGTAAAAACTTATTGGTTAATACTATTCCCGAAAATAACTATTTTAAATGTAACATTTTTGCAAAGCTGAGGTTTTCAGCATCATTACTCCAGTCTTCAGTTGTCACATGATTCGGTAAGAAATCAATACTAATATGCTGATTTGCTGCTTTAAGAAAACATTAAGTTTTTTTTGTTTTATGAATTAAAAGTTCAAACAAAGAAAAGCATATTTACACGATAAATCTTTTTTAAATAGTTTTAACTGTATTTTACTGTCCACTTTTCCATCAGTTTAATGCACAAATTGCCTGATAGTATTAATTTTCTAAAAACGCATTTAATCAATGGAAATCTGCAGGTTGCATATTTTTGAGTAACCATTATATAACAAATCTGATCCTTACTGTACGCCATAAGCACTACCTTTGTAATTACTGTACTATATAGTACTACCTTATTTGTGAGAGTCTATTAACTCCCTTGCATTGTATCCAAATTGTAATTACCATAGTATACTGAGGTACCATGCCCAAGAATGGTGTATGGCTCAAAATAGTAGCAAAAAGAACACCATGATGGAATCAAATGTCTTTTTCTGTGTTAATTTGAAAATCTGACAAATGGATTTAAATGTGTCAAAATTGTGTTAAAATGGAACTCAGTACACTAAAGTCCTTACTGATATCTGAAAAAGCATTATGAGATTAGCCAAAATATTTAGTCAACAAACATGGAAGTGTCCTGAACAATTCTAAGAATTGGCAGTGGTACAGTTCTGAAGATTCTGTGGGGTGTCATGGCCTGATTATTCCTCGTATTTTCACTAACTATCATAACATATCGCTAGTTCTTCTCGACTGTTTTGTAAATTCATAGAGGAACATCAAAAGCCCCAGACTGGGAATACAGTTTTCTATTGAAATTCTCTCTGAGGAACCCAGCACCATCTCATTACGCCTTCATTTTCATCGGCATGATGGAAAGCCTTGGTCCTGAAAGTCTCCAATTACAACAAACAGCCAACCCGTGCTCATTGAAGATTACCTATCAAAAAGCAAAAGACAATATTGGGCAGGGTGCTACGGTTCAGTTGGGAAAGCAGGAGAAGCAGTGAATGGAGCAGTATTGG
The DNA here is from genome assembly GCF_018340385.1 of Cyprinus carpio. Taxonomy (NCBI): domain Eukaryota; kingdom Metazoa; phylum Chordata; class Actinopteri; order Cypriniformes; family Cyprinidae; genus Cyprinus; species Cyprinus carpio. The sequence goes on from NC_056605.1 coordinate 9,963,956, forward strand.
GAGAGGGTTCATATGCACAGCTAGTATTGCGCCTGATTACAACCACTGAAAAGAAGAAAACACTCAGACCTTCATCAGCCAGTTTGTTTTGAATCAGACGCCACAGAACCTGATTGTGTGCACTCACAAAAGACGCAGAATACGCAGCACCCAATAAAAGAAATCACATGTTCATGTGATGTCTTAAGGAGAATGGTCACCCTTCACATGGTAAGGAAAAGTATTTTTCAAAAGTCCGTCGGTATCAGATGTGAAGCTGTCCTCAAATGTACTCAGTCAGCATCTTCCCGAGAAAACTCTTAAGCATGTCTTAGGTGACATTGCGCTCCCCTCACAAATACACACAAACATATGTCGCCAGGCTTTGGTGCATCAAAGTTACATGCTCTTTACCAGTAAGTTGAATTCCTATGAGTGCAGAAGGACAGATAATTAAAAAGGCTAGGACCCCATGGTTAACACATAATCCTCTAAACAACGCTCCTCAGCGTGTTTCTCTTCACGTTCCTGAAAAGCCTTCAGACTATTTGAGGACAGCAAAAATAGCCGTGAAAAGCCTCGAAAGGCATATCAAAACCAGGTTGAACGCAGGACAAACCTAGAAGATCCCTGATAAGTTTCAAAGTTTTACAAGGATGATCTGACATCCTAACCTATTATAGCCTGACCTGAAGTGAAAAGGATGTCTGAGGTAAGGTGAGCTACAGAGCCTCAGGGCAACAGTGAATTCCTTGGTGATACAACCACCACACACAAAAAAGGTATTTTTTATTTTATTTATTTTTTTACTAGATATATTAAGGGAGGGCATTTGGTTTATTTGAGTGACTGGTTTATTGGCTGGCCTATATGCTGTACATTGCAGTATATTATGTCTATAGTGGCTGTAGGATATTTATAATTAAATATTCAAACTTCTTTTGGTAAAATATATTTACTTGCAAAGTGTCACTGTGCATCTGTTTTTGAAAACATTGAAAAATAATGTTAACATTTTGCTGTGTAATCAGTGGTTTGGGTAACACGAGGCATTTAATCCAGATAACTTTTTTGCAAGTAACTAGTAAAGTAAACACATTACTTTTAAATTTACAGAAATATGATCAGTTTACTTGTTTAAAAAAAAAATAAATGGGCCCGCAAGTTACTGTACAGCCTGTTTTTCCCATTTTAGTTCACTGACATCCTCTCCTGCCCCCATGGGTGACGAGACATTGGGAGTTAAGTGAAGAGGCAGAGGTACTTCCTTCAGCCTGAGGCTTATTCATTTTACTTTAGCTGCGGAAACTGGATTACAGTTACCAAAATATATACTCCTTTGGTGTTTTTATTGTATTGTTATCTTTTCGTACACACAAATAAGCAAGCGTCAGCCCAGGTGACAACCAAGTAGAACACAAAAGTAACAATAAATTACTTTCCATAAAAATTAACTACGTAATGCAATTAGTTAACTCTTTTTGTTTTTACAAGAGATATTGCCCCATATTGTAATGCATTACTTTTAGAAGTGAACTTGACCCCAACACTGCACGTAAACATGAAAAGTTTCTTTGTGCACATTAGCGCTATAGTTTATCACTGTGATTTTAATTATGTGAACATGGTTTACTGCTGTAAGATTAGTAAGATGATTCGCTTTCATTATCAATAACCTTTGTGAGTCATTTTGTAATTGAGTAGTAGTGGGCATCCCTGGGTATCATATCTGCATCATTTACAGTTTCCTCTGACGTACCATGTGCTAACATGTGAACATTTGTTGTTGTAGCTAAAATAATAAGAGCAAGACGCATTGATTCGTGAAGACATGGCTCTGCTTCCACACTCTCTGTAAGGCATCGATTCAGCAGGCAACAATGAACATCTCAGCATTAGGACAAACTCCATACACGAGCCTCTGTACTCAGAGCAAAGCAGAAGCAAAACTTAGGAAAAGAGAGAAACATAATGCGTGAAGGACTGAATGAAGGATCAAGGAAAAGAGCAGGGTCGCCATGAGCACCATCTGAGGAATGGAGACGTTTTTAACAACAAAATGCAGCTCATTGTCACGTAAACAGACGACTGGACTGTAAAGCCTGCTGTCTGCAGTTTGACCCAGTCAGAAAGAAGCAGGTGTGGACAAGCTCCATTTACATGCTGTATGCCAAGCGGTGTCGAGATCATTTCAATACACTTAATCCTTAACTAATATCACATTTACAGGAAATCGTTCACACCCTCAAATTAAAGTTCTTGCCACCATTTACTCATCGGCATGTCCATTTAAGGTCCCTCTGTAGCTGCTAATTATTTTCCTCTCCAATAAACACATAAGTCTGGACAAATTTTACAATGCTTTTAAATACTTTTGTTATTTTGGAGCTTTGGCAGGAATGCAGCTGCCTGAAACATTCTTCAAAATTTCTTATTTTTTCACATTCAAAAGAAAGTCAGGTTTTAAACTACATAAATCAATGAGTAACTGGTGAAAGTCTTCAGTTTTAGATGAACTATTTCTTGAATACTGATTACCAACAACAGCATTATCCTACATTATTTCCCTATCGCTTCGGTTGCTAGATGTCGCAGAGCTGCAGTTTCCTTCAATAGCATGGAAGCCAAAAAAAGGGAAACGTAAAAAGGCGGAATTGCAAGGTGAAGGGTAGTCAGTGAGGTACTGTGCTATAGACCAGACTCACCCCATCCCCTACACAGGCATGAGGGCTCATTCAGGCCCCCAGCCTACAGCGCCCGCCCCCCGCACACCGAAGGGCGAGAAGTTGAGGTGACCCCTCTGGAAGAGAGGAGAGAAAGACACACACAGAGAGAACATTCAAAACACATATACAGCAGTTCTTACATTCTTTTCACAACATGAAATCATGTGCTCAATACACGTGATTACCTGTAGCAGATGTGGCAGATGTTATTGAAAGCCAAGGACTTAATTCATTAGGCACACTTTCCTTCAAGGTTTTTATTAATATATGGCCCCAAATGTATTTGGTACCTTCGGTCACATTACATTCATATATATAGATTGATTGATGCATCATGTTTATTGTGACCCTGGACCACAAAAACCAGTCATAAGTAGCATGGGTATAATTGTAGCAATAGCCAAAAATACACTGTATGGGTCAAAACTATGCGACTTTCCTTTATATGCCAAAAATCATTACGATACTAAGTCAAGATCATGTTCCATGAAGATTTTTTGTACATTTCCTACCGTTTTTTTTTGCACCCCCAGATTCCAGATTTTCAATAGTTTAGTCTTATCTAACGAACCATACATCAATGGAAAGCTTATGTATTCAGCTTTCAGATGATGTTTATATATATATATATAATTATATATATATATATATAAATAAATGACTGGTTTTTGGTGGAACAGGTTCACATATATGATGCACTTATGCATTAAATGAGTTCCACATTAGGCCTTGACATGCAAAGTTTATCTTTGAAAAAAAAATGAAGGAATATCAGGACTTTTAATAAATAACGAATCACAAATGACAAATAAAGTCAAAATTCTAAATATTAAAATTTACTCCACTTTTCCACCATACTCCAAAATATGCAGCATTTAAAATTAATGAATGAATGAAGCATCATTTAGCGTTTCCTAAAAATATTAATCAGCACAACTTTGTGCAACACTGGTAATAGTAAATGTCTCTTAAGCAAATTAGCACATTAGAATGATTTCTCAAGGATCAAATGACACTAAAGACTGGAGTAATAATGCTGGAAATTCACTTTGTCATCACAGTAATAAATTACATTTTAAAATAAATTAAAATAGAAAATTACTTTTAATTGCAAAAATATTTCACAATATTAGAATAGAACGTTTTTTTTTTTTTTTTTTTTATTAATTAATTTTTTTTGTGTGTGTGGGTGGAAATCAAATAAATACCTTGATTATGTGTGTTTTTGTCATCTTTCTTTACAACAGATGCTACTTGGTTTTGCAATTTTAATTAATGCAATGGCAAACATATATTTGAAAGTCTTGCTTAAGTGTCCAAATACGTGGGACTCACTGTATCTACAGTCAGTTGTGCATCTGATCCGAGGGATCTCCACATGTCAGTCAGCATCTCCAGGACTGCGTGATAAACAGCAGCCCTGTCAGAAGAGACGGCCTCTTCAGACCTTATCTCATACAGACATGGAGCAAGAATACTCCATTACCAGAGCGCCCGTCCGGGAACACTTCATTCCTCCAGCTGTCATTTTCAAAGCAATCTTCCGCACCCGCCGGATCTGAATGCTGATAAGGCCGAACTGCCCTCGTCTCATTCTCTCTCTCAATCGCAATCTCCGGCGAAACCAAGCTGATCAATAATTAAACATCATGATCTTCCGCATGTTATGAGACGTTAGATGTGGATCAATAAGGAGCGGATGGACCAGACGGCAGGAGGAGCGAGATACAGAAAGCAGAGATGGGGAAATATGAAGCAGGCGTGTGCTAATACATGTAAGGGGCATTAAAAGGGCTGTTTTCTGCTTCCGAGTGCCATAAGGACAGAAAAGGACATTAAAGAGGTAGAGCGTCCCTTTGAGGATGACCTCTGGTGGGGTTACATTTTGAGTGATGGGAGAACATCGTCACTGCCATCTGTTTTTCTTCATGTCAGACCTTAGATAAAAGGACTGGGATTTACTGGCACAGAACGGCCCTGTGTGTTGTTGACGCCACATCGATAAATACATTAAGAGACCGAAATGGTGCACATGATGTTTTAGCATTCAATGTTTTGTTATGAGCGCGTATCTGGCACTGCGTGGCGAATCTGAAACTTTGGTGTAAAGTTACCAGAGGACTGAATATTGGTAGTGAGTGAGTATATTACTCTAGTTTGATGTGGTTTTAAAGGTTAGTGTCCAGTTTCAGAGAGCAGTAGCATATAACCTCGCTTCCCTCTGTAGGGGGCTATTCTGTCGTTCTGAATATTTCATTATCTATTTGAATAATTTCATTTTTATTTATGGTGTAGAAGGCGGCCATGTAATTGTACAAGATATTTGTAGACATGCATCTATAAGTCTTTTTGCATCCACTTCCTGGTTTCCATGTGGTCCGGTGACCTTGACCCCTATTATGTGACACATGCAGGAAGCCGAGGACAGAATGGGATCCGGTAACCAGAGAGCTTGTGGCATCAGTGCTTCTTGAGGTACAAAGCGTCTCGAGTGTCACTAGTGAAATTCAGAATGCTTATACCCTGTTACCTTCCTAAAATACAACCCAACATACATACATGCTCGAGACTTCAGGGCGGAATAATGTGACAGCTCGGTCTGGCTAGACTGACATGAAACAAAATGAGATCATCTGCATTAAAATCAATGAAGATGTCTGCATTGGAAATGCCTGATGTGACACGACGGACATCTTGTTTCTATGTACAGTGTGTTGTGCTGCACACAACTCCAGCTACTTTTCTCTGTCTATTGAGAAGAAGTATTTTTTTTTACAGATATCATATATACTGTATATACTACAGTATAAAAAAGAAACTTTGGTCAGGAAGATTTTTTTTTTTTTTTTTTAAATAATTGTATTCTTTTATTTAACAAGGTCACATATTTGATGTGATGGTATTAAATTTTTTGGGGTAAGATTAAAAAAATGTATAATAAAATATTTATATCTTGCAAGAATGCATTAAATTCGATACACTGCTATTCAATAGTTTTATTAAGCAGCACAACTATCAACAATTATAAGAATTTTTTTTTTTTTTTAATTCAGCTTTGCATCACAGGAATAAATAAACATTTTATGTACTTCTGACATAATCAGTGTTCAGTACAATAATTAATTAAAAAACTAAATATTATTATTAAAATATTTAGAATCTGTATTTTTAATAATATAATATATTTTATAATATATTATCAATAACTAAATCACATATTTTTAATAAATAGTAATGTATTTATTAATGATTTATTGATTGACTGTTTGATTGTAACTGTAGGTTAATAAATGCAATTCAAATATTTCATAAATATATTAAAAGAGAAAACAATTATTTTAAATTGTAATAATAATTGTAGTAATAATTACTGTTTTACTGTATTTTTGATTAAATAAATGCAATCTTGGTGAGCATTAAAGACTTCTATCAAAAGCAACTTGAAACATCTGAACAGCAGTGTATCTATTTAAATAACGTCTGAATGTTGCATTAAAGGGGTCACAGGATGCCCATTTTCTTAATGAAACCTCTATAATATATTTTGGTTAAAATTTCTCAATGGTAGTGTAAAACAACACCCTTGCTAACTAGCACGTTGTTAGGAAAGGCGATTTGCAAAGATTCATAAAAAAAACAACCCTTATACTCACTTATTCTGTAAGTGAGGCTGGATCACGAATGATTCACCATGAACATAGACAAATTTTAGGTAGATCGGGGGGGTGGGGGTGGGGGGGTGCAGTCCCTTCAAAAACAAACGTAATCCACTGTGTCTTCAGCGGCTTAGATGTCAGGAGTAAATGACAACGGCTATGTTCATTATTACATCCAACAACAAAACACCTCAATCGCTTAGGAGACATTCTGCTCCAGCACTGACGGAAACAATGGCAGACTGTTGACAGCTCACTCAGGGCGGGTCTGTGCTAAAACGCCAGTGTCAATCAACAGTCGTGGGAGGGGCCTGGGTCTGTGTGATGTCACACAGCCAAGAAGGTGAGAACGGTTTGATTTGAGAAAGGGGATATTACTTCTAGGTATTTAAAAAAAAAAAAAAAAAAAAAAAAAAAAAAAAACGGGTGAATTTTTATCATAATAGGGTGGATGTGTACAAACACTGCCAACACACATTTATGTTCAAACAACATGTAAAAGTGAATGTTTGCATCCGATGACCCATTTAAAAGCAGCTTGTGTTCTCATAATGCTGAATTATATGTTAAATTGTGTTCTAAAAAAATATTAGGCCTATAAATTAAGTAGACATGACATTGCATATTTATTTGTAGGCAGGTTATGTAGTAACAGTCCATTATGTCACTGTTTGGCTCTCATGCATGGACACAAGAACCAGCACTCGTTTGGTGTCAGAAGAGGTGTTATTCAAGTCAGCGGGACAGTTTGGTTTTTTCATAATGATATCATTCTGTAATATCATCTGTTGGTCATTGTATGTGCTATGCAAAGGGGAGGATTTCAACGGTGTAAATATCTGAGGGACTGTGCATGATGTGATTATCACTGTCAAAGCATCTTTCTATCAGTCTGTGTGAAAGCAATCTACTATGTGGAAAGGTCTAAAAGATTATTACTAATAATGATTTGAATCACAACATCATTTTTTATCTTGCTGTGGTTTTAGTCATACAAGAATTTTAGGAAATATGGTTGTGGGTTTTCTCAAGTGTCTCACACAAGGTAAACTTAAAATGTCTTTTAGTAGGTCCTGGACCAGTGCAGGACAGACTGCTTACACTGTTTGTATGCTCATAAGAATAATGACAGGCTTCTGTCATTCTTTGCCTGAGCCAGAATAAACTGGATTGGAAACGCAGGACGCTGAGGCCATTACAGAGAAACTAGGACGCTCCCTTTTTAATAGACAAACAATCCACGGCACTCAGCACTTGGCAATATGACAACACAGCTGAGTCAGAGAGAGCGAGGAGAGCGAGGACCCCCAGGTGCTCCACTCAGGAACCTTACACTGCTCCGGTTAGGTCGAATGACAGCAGCTAGCTGTTTTGCATTTAATAACAACCAGCCCACACGGGTTTAAGACAAGTGTGTGTTCCACTTTATGAAAGAGCACCTCAGGGCCAGAGTTATACATATAGTTTACATATTCATAAAGCATTACAGGCCAGCAGAAGTTTCATAATGTGGGGCCCTCAGCAGGGGGTCACAAATTACCTATAGTGACAGGTGCGCTGTGGTGGTCTCTCGCTTTCAATTATTATGAAAGCACATTTCCATTACTGTAACTCACATATGACTTGGTAAGTAAATCAGGGAGATTATGCAGACATGGAACAATTATGAAACAGGAAAACATTCAATCTCTGGTCCAAAACCTAGTGAGCTGCCTTTATGACTAAATAGGCCGTTTCTAAGGAACTTAAATGGAACCTCACATGTGGCTGAGAGGCAACTTATAATTGATTTCAGTGGAGTGTGCTGTTCGTATGTTGCTTTGCTAAAGATACTCATAAGCATAACAACAAATAGCATATAGCATATGAAATAGTGAATAAAAATGTAAAATTAATTTATTAAATTACTATTCTATGTATTCAATTGTATTAATTTTTATTTAGTTAAATGTATTATTTTATTTACAATTCTGTCTGCCATCTTGGATTCATTTTGTCAATGCATTTTGGGACTGCCTTGCCAATTTTGCATGTATAATAAAATGAATTAATTAATGAATGAATGATCTTCAATAAATCAATAACCACTAATTTTGACGTTAGTTAATAATTTTTTTCTTTGTCGGGACCCACCTATGTCATCTACATAGGCATCTCATAGGTTTTGGAACAGAGCCACAGTCTTTGAGAGGATAATACAGTTATGCGAGACGGTGCGGTCTGTTGTGGATCTTTCTACAAAGCACATAAGCTTATAAAATGAGCATTTGACTGCCATAAATCAAAGAATTCTCCCTTTGCTGTCAGCAGGTGACAGTGCCATATATCTGTCCCCAATCCCATCATCCTAACAGATGGTGTCTGCTCTAGCTATGTCTCTGTTTGTGATGCATTCGTATTGTCTTTTTCAATAACTACCAACATCACATCCTGTATGTTTGGATGCAGCTTCCTTATTCCTAATATACCCTGCGTTCCATTCGGAAGGGCTATTCCCTATGCCCTAATCCCTTCAAAGTGTTTACCCTCCGGAGTGAGAGCTTTGAAAGGTTGAAGGGTGTAGGGGAACAAACAACTGTTTCTTGAAGTGCCCTTCTGCGTCATCATCCTGTGCACACACGGAGGAGTAGGCATCATGGAAAGAATCAGCACAAAGGATCATGGGGGCCCGAAGCATCCATCAGTTGCAAGTTTTGGGCACTTCGGTTTGGAAAAACCCTTCATTATGACGGCCATGATTGTTTTTCACTCCGAAGTGCCCTATGGGAGGGGCGATATATGCTGTTTGGAATACAGCGATGGTCTTCCTGTTAGTGACTGACAGTCACATACGTTGTATACTGCTCATGCCATGCCCTGAATGCCACGGCCAAAGCTATCTATAAGCTAGACATTTAGGAAGATTCAGTCTAGATTCATTGAAGCTTTTTATCTGGCAGTCGGCTGCGATCATCCATGTATTATTTACAGCCAAGGTCATATTTATCATTTAATGCAAGATTATGTAAAGATAGGAGTTAAACCATTGATGTGTCATGCTTTTATTATGAACAATAAATGACACAATGCAATCTAGTTGGATGAGACAGGAATCGTAAGAAATTTAATTTAATTTCAGAATTTTTAATTCTGATCCAAACTCTGGTATATTATGAAGGGCCAAATAATTAAATGGAAAAAAAAATAAAATACAAATAATAATAATAATAATAATAATAATAATAGAAAATAATTAAGATGAAATGTAAATATAAATGTATTAATCCTGAAAGTTATAATTCTAAATATGTAAATTTCAATATTAATTTATACTTTTTTATAAATCTGAATATACACTTAAAATTCAGAAAATATAAATGCAAAATCATGAATATACAACTAGTTGTAGGTATAGCTGCAATACATATAGTTTAAAGTTCTGATTATATGTAAATGTAAATATATAAATGAAAATCTGAAAAAAAGAAAAAAAAAATAGAAATATATATACATATAAATACATCCGTAATCAATCTATCATAATTAAACATTACTTACTACTACTACTACTACTACTACTACTATTAATAATAATAGTAAACTTAATAATACTATGGTAAATTTCCAAATATCACGTTACCAAAAATGTAAAATGGCAATACAGGCATCTTCATGATAATCACTCGGCTACAATATAATTTTAAAACAGATTCTGAAAAAGTATTCTCGATTCCCGTACCGTAGTGTTGAGAGAGTGACACAGAGAACAGAGACAGATAGCATTATTGAGGTAGAAAGCTCTCAGAGAACCCTCATTAAGTTTGAATGTTTTGTGAGGGTAACCCTGCTTTCAGGACACACAGTGAGATGCTGAGAAGCACACAGGGCACATAGTGATCGGCGTGCTCCTGTGGAGGAGAACAGGGCTGGAGCACCACACCTCTCCTCTAATGCCTCTTTGAATACGATCTCCAGATAAGCCTCGACTCTTTTCATTTGGCAGAGTGCTGAGTCTGGGATGACATGGGACCCGCTCTCACTTTCATTACCCATGATTACATCTGCCATTCGGGGTCACTGGAGACCTTCTCCCCACGGAAGAGTGGATGACAGATGCCACAAGACAGCGTGCGCATGTGAGTGTGGGTTTGTGTATATGCTTCACCTGAGTGTGGTGGCTGTCCATGTGCCTGTGTAACGCCGAGGTGCTGGACGCATTCGACTTTGGATGTCCCTCGTCTTCCAACGTCCCTATTGAAAGAAATATCCGGATGTTAAATGCAACATTCTTCATGCATGTTCTGGATTATGTTGCTCTAATGTATTGCTCTAACTATAATCACATAACACGAACACTGCATGGAATTTCTTTAATTTAGCTTGCACCACAATATGTATATTTTTTGTATTGTATATAATTTCAGCCTTAGTTTTATGATGTGTTTGTTAAATTAAGTGACCATCAGATTCAGTGCTTTGACTGCATTCCAAGAATTAAAATTCTTTAATAATGAAAATTATTTAATAATGACCTAAATTCTTTCACTTTTTAAGAGAATTAAATTTGAAAACATTAATTGGAAATGGCAAATACGTATCTTAATATTGCCAGCAATTGATGTTTTTGACAATATATCTGGCTATCGTCGATACAAGATCATCGTCTTTAGACGCACCCCCAGCAAGGGGAGGTTTATCATGGGGCCTTTCGCAGTGCGTGCCCTGCGTGCCGCCCACTAACGTCACACCACTGGGCAGACAGCACGTTGCGTGTTACGTCGTTTTGGCTTCCTTGTTGAGCACAGTGGCACTGAGAACATTCACACACTTTACGCTGTTTTATTTTCCAAATGTAATAGAATTTGTCCAACAATTGAATCATTTGGTTTGTAACCGAAAGCTTCGTACCAAATGTTCAATACGAATATGTGTATCGTTACACCCCTAGAAAGTATCTATTGCCCAAATGTTTAGCAACAAGGATGTCTTTGTAATAACTGCATATGATTTTCGAGTCGACTGGTCTTGTTTCTTACATCTACTATATTTGCATATTGTTTAATGGCAAATACAGTGATGCAAAAATAAATAAATCCATTATTATATTTTATGTAACATTATAACAAGAACAAGAACAATAATAATAATGGGGGGTGGGGGGTAGAGTCATCATAGTAGATTTCCAAACATTACGGTACCAAAAAAGTACCAGGGTACTACAATCATGTTCATAAAAAATTACAAGCCTCTAGTATTATATTAAGAAACAGCTCCAATTCTGAAAACCACCACAGTCACTAAAAACTTGTACAACAGATATGCCTAAAACCTGAGCTCCCTAAAACTTTAACACTATTCTTCTGCTGTCTTGCAAGCACTGGTATTTCCTTTGGGAAATGCACATTAGTTCATATACCATTATCTTGAAGATACAGCCATTTAATGGCTGAGTGTATAGGTCACTGCTGGCTGTTTAAAACTTCCGCCCACTACATCCCATCATGTGGAATATGGAAGTTCCCCCCACACGCAGATATTAGCCTCACTGAGAGGACAAAAGGCCAAGACAGTGAGTGTATGTGTTTGTGGAAGGAAGACAGAGAGACCCTGAGCCATCTGATGGCTCTTTAGGAGAGCACTTTATCAAGTCCAGGGCCTTTCACTTTAATCACGGCCTGCCTCAGTGATAGCTTCTGGGTCATCTCGCTCCATCTTACCTTGTCCATTTCTCCAATCCTTTATTCCAGTAACTGCTCTCAATCTGCCATACTTTCCTTTTCTCTTATTCTCTCACTTTATCTCCAATGTTTTCCTCATGCATGTAAAGTGCTGTGCCTCTGTGGTGTATGTCACGCTCGGCTGGCCAAAGGTTTATGCAGTCATTGGAGCCGTCTCTGTGGTAAACAAACCTTGGGGGAAGGCTGGGGCCGGCCAATGACATGCGATTTGGCTTTGAATAATTGGATGGATGCACATTAAGACATGCAACGGCCAAGGTCTTAATGTAAAATGGGATTGTGGGGTGCTGTGGGGTCAGACGCCTCTGCTCTTGATCACATTTATAAAGTCATGAAGAGAACGAGTAGTAGACCTAACATTTTCACCCAAGTGATAATGGGTCTCATCACTAATAACTGCATACAAGTCTTATTTACTTGACCAGAAAATGATCTTGAGAATCTCAGTCGGATTTTCCCATTTTTTTATAATGAGAGAGAGAGAGAGAAGAGAGAGAGAGAGAGAGAGAGAGAGAGAGAGAGAGAGAGAGAGAGAGAAGAGTTTGCCTTAAGTCAAGCGGCCATCTTTGCTGCCTATATATACTACATGTTTTAGTTTGTGTGATCTGTGTTGGTTTGAATGCTTTAAAACACGCAATTGCAAATGATTTGTAACAAATGTATATTAACAAATGAGATCCAGTGTTTGGTGAGCAGTCTTTACAAGCTTCATCACCCTTAACCTCTTGTGTGCCATTACCATTAGAGATCTGGTTGCCGTTCTCAATGGGCGCAGGGTTCGAAGAGTTGGGAGAGGTGTGGTTGTTGGCGTTTTTGTCCTGCAGCTGTGCTGACGGAGAGATGGGGCCTTGATCCTCTCGACCTGGCAGGTTAATGTTGGAATTTGAGATCCTATGGGAAAAGAAATTAAGAAAAACATTTAATAAGTACACTGATTCGCAAGTGTAACCTATGCTTCAGCACAACATAAGGCCCCACATAACATCTAACCACAACCATCGACCTATGTGTTCCCAGTTTATTACAAAAAAGGTGAGGAAAAGCGACATGCAAGTTAACACCTGACACCTGGAGTCACTAACATTTCTGCAGGGGCATCTGCAGCTGCTCTGGCCAGGAATTACGGGAATGATTGAGTCTAGCAATGATGTTGACGGCAGGGAGAACGGAAGAATGGGGGGGGGTGTTTAAGCCTCATGGCATGTGCGCCTGCTTGGATCTGACCGCCACAGGATGGATATAGCACAGGGGTCAGCTGCCCCTTTAAAGCCCTGTTAAAAGCCCTTTTTCCATTACAGCATGCTCGCACTCATGTCATGAGCATCTGACTTTACAGCCAGCGTCTGGGGTTATCAGAGATTCATTAACTGCAGCTTTGTTTCTGGGACCCCTACTGACACTACCTTATATATTCATGAGGAAAACAGTCACATTGCTTTACACTTGAGATTTGCAATTATGACCACGTATATCTGAGCACTGATGTGTAAATTGTCTTTATGGCTTGTCTTAAAAAAAAAAAAAAATCTTTAAAAAAAATCTTTAATTTCAAATGAGGTATTACATCAAACTATCTATGGAAGCATATGGGTAGCAAAATTCATTTTTGAAATGTAATATGCAAAATGACAATGCAATATGTAAAATGGCAATGTATTTCTGCATTTAAATTTACATTTTCCCATACATATGTGCAATAATGGATGGTATAATGGATCGCATGTCTCCGAGCAACTAAGCATTGCATCTCACTGTCTGCAAACACGGTGTTGCACGTAAGCAAATTCTAAACTTATTTACAACCTTACATTATATTTTTATTCCTTTCTTTTAATCTGAAACATTGCACCTGCCACAAGAGCTCTCACTGTTTACAGCCACCGGACACCGCGGATGATGCCTGTGATTTTGAATATTAAGTTATCTCAGTTTGGTTGTGGCATGTTCTGTGACAGCTGCGTCTAGATTGGACTGGTGAAGTGTCATCTGGGGCAGGCAGGAGAAGCAGCGTTTTCTGTATGGTCACGGGCATCACCCGGAGTGTAAACAGACTACAGTGTAATGAAAATGCAATTAAGACCTCTTAAGTGTCAATGCATTTAAGAAAAATTAAAGTCATTTAAATCAAAATTTTTGCTGAACATTTGGCTTAAAATGCATTTTGAAATTCACACTGCATTTTGCTACAATTATCACGCAGCATGAAATGCAATCTCAAGTGTCCTTTAAATGGCATTTAAATTATAATTTTGCTACAGTTTTTGCTTGGACATATTAAACATATCTAATCAATTTGGGTAATACAATTTCATTTTAATTTTGTGACTTAAAAAGCGTTAAAATATGTTTTTTTTAATATACATATTAAAACTAGTGTAGGAAATGGCAAATGTAAATTATATAATTGAATTTTCTTTTTCATTTTGCACTAAATGTTACACATATCTATGGGAAAGTGTAAATTTAAATAAAGAAATACATTGCCATTTTACATTTCAAAATGTAATATGTTACCCATATGCTTCCATAACTATCAACATAATAGTCTAAAGGTAAAGTAAACTATGTCTTAAGATGTTGTCCTCTTGTGCCACATGATCTGATTACAATTGAAACTGAAATTCTTATTTTTTCCCTCCATCTTAAATCATAAATATTTGTTTTAAATATTAGGAATAATAAATACAACTTTTATATCTACAAAATAACTTTTCTATTTTAAGATATTTTAAAATGTACTCCTGTCCTGAGATGCAAAGCTGAATTTTCAGCATCATTACTCCATTCTTCAGTGTCAAGTGATGTTTCAGAAAGTATTATACTTTTCTGATTTGGTGGTCATTTTTTATTTTTTTTTATTATCAATGTTGAAAACTTTGATACATATTGATTTTTTTTTTTTTTTCAGGATTTTTTTGTGATTATTTTGTTTTTAAGGATTGTTTTATTTTGAAATAGAATCTTTTGTAACATTACACATTTCTTTACTGCCACGTGATTAGTTTAATAAGTCATTGAATTAAATTATTGATGTATTTAACAAATTAATGTACATAGAAATTAAAACATTTAAAACCAACAACAACAACAATAGAGAAAGATAGCTAGATAAGATTACATTTAGATTTAAATATAATAATAAATCAAAATATAAGGGCTTTATAAAACCTAACCTTAAAAGGTGCAATATAGCATGCAAAAACATGTTGTTTTGTAGACGTGCTTTGAAATACACAAACATTATGACAGATTAACGTTTCTTCATTTCACACACAGTCGTGAACATGTACATTAATGCGAGAAGTAATTTGACACTGAGCGTGTCCTAAGACGTGCAAACACACACACACACATTGTAATCTGGAGATTCACACCCGTCAGCAGAGCGGGAGACTTTGATATTTAATATTTCATAGCTACATCATCTCTTGTCCATGTAATATTTATGTGACTGGAGCTAATACACCCTGTGCCCTTCACAATAAACTGAATCAAGACACACATATCTCCAGACAACATTACACATGCACTCAGTAATTAAAGCTCATTGATTATGTCTCCATAACATCCCCAGAAAATATTGTAACACATGAAATTAACAAACCAGACATCTCAATCATTCATTGCAATCAAAGGAGAGTCCTATTGTTAAAATGATCTTTGCTTTAGAGACATAGAAATATCTGCTTCTGATTGATGCAATTAGTCATAGTGGATGCTAAGTTAATTGCATTGATCGTTCGTGATATTGGCAATGCATATAAACACAATGCATACAGCTGATTCTCGCCTCTAGATAGGAAAATGTCAAACAGTTCAACAAATACTGGCCTCCATGGTCAATGACAAGTACAGACATTTTGAGGGGCAGGGGATCAAGTGGAAAAAAGGGCACTTCTCATATTTTATTTTTTTCCTAAACAAAACGTTAAATATATTAGGGGTGTGCGATATTGACAAAATATGTATTTCAATATTTTCAGAGATTTTATCGATAACGATAGTATCGATAGTATTAGTACTGTATAATGGTGTTATTGTGCTGATATTTTAAGGACTACAGTGGACAGCTGACTCCTAAAGTTTTTGATATTCTTCATATTCTGTGTGGAGATCAGTTCACAGCAGTGATAGAAATTAATATTTTCCAATAAGTTTAAATTGATTTTTACCTTGATAAAGCCATTTTTTCTTTTTTATTTCTAATTTGTATACTGAATCAGTTATTTTTATTAGTAATTTGTTTTGTTTGTTAGCAAATGAAATCAGTATTGACAAAATTAAACTTTGCAATGCAGAGAAAACACAGAAGTTGCATTAGAAGGGGCATTTAGATGCATTTACACACTGTTTAATGCAGAATATTAATGTATGCAGTTTACAAATGCATTAATACAGTTTTGATATTTAAAACATAAAACGTTGAATACTGATAATTGTAATAAAAAAAATAAAAAAAATGAAAAGATACCTTAATGTGAAATTAAAACTGTCAGTAGGTGGCAGCAAGTCACTGTTAATAAGTGAGCCATTGCGACTAAACCAAATCATTTTTAAACGGATGAATCATTCAGGAACAAAACAGCGTGTGATGTTGTTCAGAGACGCAAATTGGAATTATATTTGTTGGCGAAACAGAACAAAAACAGTCAATATTGTGTCTAAAACATAAGTGTTTTAATATTAAATCTTTATTATTGAACTGCTGTATAAAATTAATATCACATTTGTAATCATGCTGCTTTTTGGTGGTAAAAACCTCACATGATACTGATTAACTATATCAAATTATATAAATTTGATATAAATATATACATTTCTGCCCCCATTTCTTGAATTTTGTGATCATTCTTAATGCATTTCAGTAAACTGAATCATGCAGTGAAAGAACGCACACTGGTCTAACCTACCAGACTCCCTATTGCCTTAGCTAAACTTTAGCTAACTTACATGGTAGCTCTCATGAGTCATGGATGTTAGCAAGGCAAATGAACTATAATTGCCCCTCATGTTTGTTGGATAATTAACTGTAAATTCGAGGTACAGATAGCTTAGTCTGTTGTTCATCACCACTCACCTCCACACCAAGACAAACACAACTGGAAAGGGAGGGAGGGCTTCACTTCTGTGGCTCTCTGCCTGTCAGTGATGTGCATGTGTCGATCAGTGTGTGCTACACTGCTGTGCTGCGAAGAGACACGGAGACGCGGAGGGAGAAAGACATTGATAGTGTCTCAACATTTCCCGGCCCGACCTGATATTTAGATTTTTTTTATTTATTTGACAGGGAACCTATGTGTAAACAGAAACACACACGCACACATATATACATAAATTCATTTATTTTAAAAAAAAAAAAAAAGAAAAGGGCAGGTGCTCAAGCCCCCTTTGATGTCTTTGTGTGCACGTGCCTGTCCAAGGTGTCCCCTTTAGATGTAACCAATCATGGACTAAGATATTTAGATTTAAATTTGTCAGTTGCGCATTTGTGAAACAACACTAAATTTCTTATTACACTTATTTTGCATACAAGTACATATGGGTCAGGGTCATATGGGACCCATGCTCATAAATTCCATGATGGGAGTAGGTAAAGCATCTTTAATTAAATACAAAAGTTTAAGAGGAGGAGGCGAGGGGAACGGTGTTAGACACAGCATGTGAACTAAATTGACACACACACCCAACATCCTTCCTAAGAATGCTTTCTTTGTCAAATTATCTTATTTTAATGTTGGCATTTAATGCTCTTTTCCTTAAATGGATATGTCCTTAATTCCAGATTATTCTGACTCAGCTTGTTCAACCCTTTGGGCCCATAGTGTAAAAGCATTTTAAGGGCAGTTGTTGCATAAAGATGTTGTCATTCCATAAAAGTGATCCAGAGCAGATGTGCAAAAAATACAGCCTAAACCTCCATCATACATAAACACTGCATCCTCCATCAGAATGGGTTTCTGAGAGAGAACACTGAGGTTTTATGGTAAAATGTCTCTTTTATCAGCACTGACCTCACTTTTTTTGACAAACAAATGGCATGGGGGCACTGGATGAGTCAATAGGGAAAAACTATACTAAACATGATGTGCCTTTCAGTAACCACATATATGAAATGACATTTAACCAGAAGAGTGCTGGGGAAAGTTTCTATAATTTGACCAGACTATTTTAATGCTCCTCCAGCAAATTTAAGCATGACCATGTGTGCTGGTGAGTGTAAACTCCTTTTGATGAGCTATAAAAATCTGTGATTCATGTCTCTGGAGCATGCAATACAACAGTTTTAAAAGGATAGTTCACACAGAAATGAAAACTGTGTAATCATAAGCTGTGTTTCCATTACCCTTCAAACTGTGCAAACTGAAACTGCGAATTGAAAATACGCCCAATGGTAACATGTCAATTTCACAAAAACTCCCATATATGACAAAAAGAATTTTACGCTTACATGCAGTGGTTTTTCAGGCAATTCAAAAAAGGAATATTTTGCAAAACTGCAATGGAAACAGTTTTGTAAGAATTTGATGTTTTGAATAACTGTAATTGTTTAATTTTTTTTAACCTCCAAGAAACACCCTCATATGAGGCGCCGCTCTCAATAATAAGCGGATTTCATTGCCATTAATGCTTGGATAACAACTTATTTACAATGCACACATATGCGGCGCATTACGGCTCAGATGTGGGCCACTCTAGTCAATGCTTGTGTTTATACCAGCCTTGCTGCGACACATCTATTCTTGCAAAAGGTACATGTCTATGTCTATGTCTCTTTCGATTAAAAATAATGGCTTGTGCGACGGGCTGCAATACACGTTAAACCTACCAACATCCATCAACATGACTTATCGTGAGAGGAAAGAAATACGTTTTAAGTATTACATTGGTAAATGTGTTCTATTTCGCCAACAAATATAATATATGTTATTGACATTTATAAATATTGCACAGGTTTTGTGGAAATCTGTGATAGAAACTAGCTATTTACTCACCCCCATGTCAAATCTGTATGACTTTCTTATTACTGTGAAACAAAAGATTTTAGCAAAAAGTAGAAACACTGTTGCTCTGTGGTGCTTTCAACATTGCTTTTCGTTGAGGCCTGACGTGATCCAACACTGGCTCAACTATAGACAAAGTGCTTGGGAGACCTGCAATTCCTTTTGGTGCCAAAAATGGCAGCGGAATTACTTTTTAGAACACATATACCCAAACACATGCACACACCCTCACTCACCGCTGTCACGGATCTTTCTTCCAGTGGTAGACTTGCGAAGAAGGCTGCGCCCTGAGCTGAAAAGGGTGTTGAGCTCATCTAGAGGGCTGGTGAGGGGTCTCCCATTGGCAGGGTTGAATAGCAGAGGCGAGGAGGAGCAGGAGTGAGCTCTGCGGGGCTCTGGCCTCGAGGTCTTTACTGGGGAGAAGGGAGGTTTGGAATTGCTTGGGGGTGTCTCTGCCATACTGTGCCCTATTTTATGGGAGACTTTGGGGAATCGGTGGTAGCCACAGAAGCTGCACGGGTCAGCGGCCAAAAACGTTTGGTTCAGGGGGGAAGGGGAAGTGGGATGGGGGACGGTAAGGAGGTGGAAGTGCTGCTGCAGGGGGAGGAGGAGTCAAGGGTGGCGTAGATTTGTCTGGCATTAAAAACGGAAAAGACGGTGATGAGGAGTCAGCTCTTTGTCGGGTATACTGTGGTGAGAGTGGGCTGCCCCCATCCTGGCTGGTGTAGTTGAGGTTGGTCTCGAACACCGGCAGCTTCTTCACCTCCAAAGGTGTAAGGGGGGACTCATCCGAGGCGGGAGAGCAGGTGACAGGGGATGGAGGGAAGACTAGAAGTGGGGGACGATGTGGAAGGAGATTGGGGAATGGAGCTGGAATGTCACATGCTGTCCCATCCTTGCCCTGCTGCTTCCCCCCGAGTGTGCCAGAGATATGCTCCATCAAAGTTTACAGGCCTCTTGATTTCCAGAACTGGGGCAGGTAGGATAGTGGTAGAGGGATTGACAGCTTCAGGGCTTGACCACTGGAGCATGACCCCCCACCTCATCAGGTGGGAAGTACTTTCATCTCCTCATATACCGCCCTCTCCCAGTTCTGGACTGTGGGGAGTCTGCCAGGCTAAGGGCTCTTGAGGCCCCAACCATCTCGATATACACATCCTCCTCATCCTGGCAGGGGTATAGGCTTAGCACAGAAGAATGGGGGCCGTCCGCAGATGCTGCTCGCTGGATGAGGCCCAAGCAGTGGCCGCCTCGTAACAAACTGACAAGTTTCATGTCCGTGGGCCGTGCAGGAGAAGGTACAGAGATCTCCTCATAAGAGCCCGTCAGTTTAGTATTAGGGCTGCGTTTGGGCTTGGGGGGTGGGATTTTCTTCATGGTGCTGTAGTCATCACTGTGAGGGCGAGGTTTAGAAAGAGCTGGAGGCATAGTGGAATGATGGATGGTTTTGGAAGGAAAGGGAAAAGCTATTTACTAGAATGCCCAGAACAATTCTCAATATTGAAGTAGATTAAGACATTTAGTTCTGTATTGCATGAACAATGTATATGGCCAAAAGTATGTGGACATCTGAACACCACACCTACATTGTATTTACAATTAATTAATATTTAATCTACATTTATTATATCGAACACCACTGTTATTAATGGCAATATGGTACTCCCTAATTCTCCTTTGCACTCTTCTGGAAAGGTTTTTACACTAGATGTTGGAATAGAGATGGCAAGTATTTGCACTCACTCATTCTGACACAAGAGCATCAGTGAGAATAAACCTTAATGTTGCATGTGAGGTCTGGCTCCCAAAGGTAAATCAGCGGGACTCAGGTTTAGGCTTTGTGCAGGTCAATACATCATGTATAATAGAAGAGGGTGTCCACATACTTTTGGACATGCAGTGAATGTTGAGCTCATATTTATACGTACGATCAGAAGGAGAGAGTTGGGTTTTTGGTGGGCTTCCAGATGGAGAGGTTTTGACCTCAGCAGGGCTGTCTTTGGGTGCAACTACTCAGCCCTGCGCTCACTGCCTCGTATGATGCACTCAGACGTGTATTAGGGTCTCGTTTGGGTTTGGGAGGCGGGTTGTTTCGTGGGGAGGAGAGGCTCCCTCCATGGCGTCCCTCCTCAGTGGAGTGTGGCGCAGGCTGAAGGGCTGCTTTGATTAATGTCCCAATGCTGGAGTGTACCAAGCTGTCCATAACCAGGGGTAGAGGCACAGAGCTGGAGCGGAAATGCCGGAGTGGTCTGTTCCCCCCACGCCCGCCACATCGTTAAACCTCCCACTTTTTTCAACAGCCCTAACAAAAGGATGATGGAATGAATAATTCAGCAAATTCAGTGCTTGTGGAAATAAGATTTCTAGTGCTGTTTCTGTCATTCATCATGACTGGTATTACCCTGGTATCTTTTCCCCCTTCCCAATCTAGCAAATCATTATTCATTCATATGTTCATTATTTCATCATTTCACTCACTATCAGACTAGAAGCATATGTCCTGTCTCAATGTATGATGGGTAGTAAAGGTTTAAGCAGCTGCCATGTGTGGGAGACTCAGCATCAACCTTCATAAAAATCAATACACAAATGTCAAGCTGTCCATTCATTTCTGGGCTAAGATTTCATTACACTACCACTAACTGGAATGGGTGTTCCCTTAACAATAAAGATAAATAGAATAAATTACTAGGCTTTGTCATCGAGTAAAAATGTAACCTTAATAATTACATGATATGCAGATCAAATTAATTCACAAAAAATGGTACCTCATGGTAGTCTGGAGGCACAATGAATTGTGGTAAAACAAAATTATATACACATGCACAAAAAGCAAACCATTTTGTTTTAACTATTAGTAAACCATTAGTATTAAAGACTCAGAGACTACTCATTTTCATTTTTTTCCTTGATACCAGTAAACGATAACAACAAATTAGCATTGAATTACAATTCTAAACTCTATGATATACAGAAAGCCTGGTAAAGGATTATTTACATTGCCGATCTAAGCTGATTCCTGTAATACTAAGCACACTCTTGTTTGATATTTCCCCTATAATCTGGGCCTACCATCTGTTGTTCTCGCAGGAAAGGCGATGGAGTGTTGGGGTGGATGGTATTTGGGGAACAGGGGGGTGGGTAAGGGGTTACAGTGACTTAAAAACCTAAGGAGATTTCAGCAGCCCAGAGTGGGGGTGGGTCTTATCTCTCTCTCTGATTAGTAGTATGTAGCTCCTCACTGATTGAGTTTGCCACATCTAGATTTGCTATGAAACCCCAATCACTCAATCACATGCACCTCCCTTATTTGTGATGCTAAAAGTGAATGTATGTGATAAATGTGTGTGCATGTTTTAAATAACAAGAAGCCCACCCCCTTCATAAGAGCAGATGGTCATTGCAGAATGACTGAGGCACTGCTGATGACAACGGCCACCCAAATACACCTGTGTTTATGCTTATGCTTGAATAGATTCCCTTTCAGTGATACTGATCAGCACTTCCTTGGCAACTGTTACATTGTGTCAGACAGTTGCTTATGCTTAATTTCTACATAAATCTGTGCTAAGTTCTTTGTGTTTGGATAGTTTTAATAAAGCAACAAGCCACTTAATGTTCTGTGTTACTGTGATTTCATCCCAGGTATAGGATGGTCTTGAAGTGGAGTGCCTGAAACCACTTTCACCATGGCTCATGCAACTCATTCAGTCAGAAGTTTTTTTTTTTGTACATTTTGACAATTAATAAACAATTTTTTTTTTGCCTTTTGATTCAGTTTTGGGTACTGGATATCAATTGAATAGGCAGATCTAACCTTGCAGCTTGCAGACTTTTTCAGATGGAGATGGTAGTACGTACTGTATGTTCCACTTTTAATAGTATCTACAACTAACCTGAGATCAGGCTTCCTTTTTGCTGAATTCCCACTAAACATCTCAAAAAGTGTCAGTATTCTGATGTCAGTGTTATAACTAAGGCGCATTCTGTTCCCATTTTGTTTGCAAAGGGAGAACAAGGAGAACCAATAAATCCTCCCATGAATTTTTATAGGTTCCTCAAACCCAAGTGGAAAAGGCCCATTTTGGATATAATCAGACACTTCAATATAATTTAGACTGTAAGAGTGTCTAATATAATCCTTCAAGAGGAAATCTCATAGTAGTAGCACAGATGCATCTGAGATGCCACATCTGATTGAATTTCAGCAGACAAAACAAGATTTCTTGTTAGAGATCCTCTAAGGGACACCAATATGAATATTATTATTTCCTTGATATGTATTTTAATTTAAGAACTAATTAAACAATAGAGACACCAGTGCACTCAACTTCTGAGAAGCAGAGAACCTTATTACCCTAGAAATAGCTGATTTTAATAATTGAGAATAATTTTAAATTGAGATGTGTGTATTGTAAAAAGAGATTTTTACCTAAAGATTCATGGTTTGTTAAACAGTAATGCATTCTCTGCTATAAGTTTCACCTCTTGGGCGAGTCTTCTTCTTTGCCCACAGGTTCCGGTCTCTCGCCTAGTGGTGGAGCACTGATGTGACCCCGGAGGCGGTCGTTCTCTCGTGCAATATCTGCTGCGTTTTGGATGACCAGGCTGTCATAAGCACGCATACCCAAGTCCTCTGCTCCCTGCAGGAACCGTTGGATGTTACACTGCTCCTTCTGCCAAGACGTGAGCCTGCGACGCGCACATTGTCTGGCCAACCAGCCACGCACCACTGAATCATACACACACACACACACACGATTAAGAAAAATATGAGCCTAGTGACAGATCATACAGTATGAACACAGAGTCTCTGTCGATCACTTTACCTTTCTGACAGACAATAATCTTTCTGTGCAGCTGATGGCAGCGGTCATTAAGGTGATCGGCCTGCCAGTATCTCAAGAAAACCTTACTGTTTCCCCATCTGAAACAAGAGAAGAAAAGTGGAAGAGAGATAGGTAATCACGTTAGCTCTGTTCCATAATAGAGATTGCTGCCTACTACCCATATACACTGGAAAAAAGATTTTGCTGCTTGTTCAATTTACTTGAAAAAAGCAACACAATTGCTGAACATTTGATCACAACTTAATTTAATTTCGTACAGCCCACTTAAATATGTCAAATTAAAGTTTATTTAATCCACTTTGTTGTTGAATCATTATTGCATTAACTGAAACTGCATGGATAGATTTTTAGTTCACAGCATGCTTTACATAGGACTGAATTGGGTAGAAAATAATCAAATTATGTGTTATTTTATGAATTTTTGAGTAAAAAAAAAAAGACCCATTTGTGTTTAATGTTCAGTTATTTGGGACATTTTTGTTTTTGTGGTTAGATTGTATGATGGTTTTATGAAGATTATGGTGTTTGTTGTGTGATTAATTTTAAGATAAATTTAAAAAAAGTAGTTTTTTTTAATTTGTTCATTTTACTTAACCATAATGCATTTGAATCAATTCAATGTGTGACCTTTACCTAAAATCTTTTCTTTAGCAGAAACATGCAAAAGAAAATTTTTGTAAATTTGGTTCTCAAAATGACTGCTAATACATCAATTGATAAGTAACCTAATAACAGTACATCACATGAGTCTCAACTTACAACTGAGTTCAACAGAGTTTGATGATAGCTAAGAAAAACTATGCTATGCTAAACTAATGGCACAAACACAAAGCACACGTACTGTATATGTTGTGTGAAATAGTATATCTTTAAACTCAATCTTTGCTTAGCACTATTAAAAGGAATATGAGATTAATATAAAGATCAAAAATCAAAATTACTCGTCAGTAACTTGGATTTTAATGATATTGTCATATTACATTCTAGAACTGTTTTCTTTGCAAAGGATAGATGTGATGCTGGTTTACAATTTATAAAAAATAAAAAATAAATAAATAAATAAAATATGTTGCCTACCTTAGACTACGATGCCTTAAATTCAGTCTCTGTAATCCATGCTCACTAGTTTCCGAACAGAGCATCTCCTGCCCCCTATGAACGTTTCCCTAAAGCTCTGTAGACATCTTTGGTGACTCACCTGCCAGCCCTGGAGTTTACAATGCTGCAGAATGTGCCGGCACTTCTCCTCTGCAGATGCTTTCTTCCTTTCAGTGAGGATGGTGTCCACCAGCTCTCTGTATCTGCACCACAAACCCACAGAACATCACTGTCACCCACATACTCAACTGCAGAGGAACTCTATGAGCCCATTACTGCTGCGTTATAACACGATGCTCACTAATGCCTGTACCATAAGGACTACCCACTTCCTATTGGCCTTGTTTAACAGGGCTGTGATTATCAAATGCAATAACCATCTAGGACTTCTGAGGTTAAGCTACAGAAGACAATGCTCAATCAGCTTCACTCCCTTGGTGGGAAAACCCACAGAGAGATGCAATTCGAGGGTCAAAGGGTTTCAGAGTCTGGAAGACTTCTCAGCATCAGCTGCGGTGGATGTTGGCAAGACAACCATTCACAGAGAAAGGGTCAAACTTGGAGAGCTTTGCGGCACATTGTTCTGGAGTGGAGTAGAGGATCAGCATCTGTGCTGTGAGAGAGTGAACTGTAGGACACACCCCTCGAACACCGAACAGTGTGTTTGTGTTTTTGGATTATGCGTTATGAACATCTGGCGCATAGTGTGTTTAATAATCAATGAGACAAAAGGAATTCACAAAGGGGGAACTGGAACATGCGTGATCCATGCTAATTACATCCTAAAAAAACCAGAACAAAAAAAAAAAAAAAAAAAAATTGCTTTCCATGTGTTCTGAATATCTAGAATATAACAGCAGTTGCGCTTAACACTGAGTCCTACAATGCAATGCACACAGCTCGCTATGGAAGCCCATTTCCACCAGGAAATACAGTAAAAAAATTAAAAAATCAAGGTCCATACAATGAATGAAAGCCTATATTATTACTCTGCACAAGCTCTAAACAAATTGTATGAAATCACTTTATGCTATTATTGTACAGTTCTTTCAATCTGGAATATTATATAACGTGCTTCCAGACACAAAGGATGTAAAAAAAAAATATATATATAAAACAACTGCAACTGCATACAATTGCAAGGGTGATGTCATTAGTATGATATGATTGCTTTCAATTTTATATGGATTACACATCTGAGAGGAGAGAGTGATATTACTCACTGGGTCTTACAATATGTCAGTACTGATGATAACCGCTTTAAAAATCAAACAATGATATGTTAATATGATACATATGATAATAGCATAAATAATCTGGTACCATTTCTATATAGTTAAAAAAAAAAAACATAGTAGTTGTATCACATTTACTGCTGCTCTGGAAAATTTTGCAGGTGAAGTCCATGCATTTTAATAGGAATCCCTATGTATATTTTGTTCATGTTCAAATTGGTCATGCAAATTTGTGAATTTTAGTGCTGACAAGCACAAAACTGCTTGATGATTTATACATTGCTATGCTATTGATAAAAAGGGCCCCTTTACTGCTTGCAAAATTTAGCCTAAATTTTATGAATGTGACCACACCTTAAAAGCGACTGCCACCCGTCATGAAAAAAAAAGAAAAGACAATGCTACAACTGCTGCATAAAATCATGTTGTCAGAAATCAAAGATGAAAACGATGATAGATATATCATACTGTGAATTATTTTAGACATGATAACAATGTCTTTTTATATGTGAACTGAAATACTTCTAAAAAAAAATACTTCTTTTAAAAATTCACAGCAAATTATTTGTTTGCCCCATATATGCACTTACCCATCTCATTCCCCAATTATTCTGCATTTTTGATGTGACTTTCCAATAATACTTCACAAAATTGATCTTTTATTCTGCCTGCCTACTTAACACAATTAAACATGTGGTGAATACTTTCTCATACGCAGCTGGCATTATGGGCCATTAAAGTGTCCATGCCTGTGATTCGGTGATTGCAAGAAATCTTAATGCAGAGACGTTGAAAACTGACATCCTGACTTTCAACAAAATGGAGTACATAATTTACACAAGAGACCCTTACCGTTTCCACCTGAGCACACAGCTCGCATGCTTTGGTCAAGTGGCACATGCTGAACAGATGGGAGGGTGGGATTGCAGGGATGTAGTGTATTGGGGGGCTTCTCCATGCGCTCAGTCAAGCACTTGCTTAAGCCTTAAGCCAAATTAACTCAGCGTCTCCCTTTCAATGTGATTTACAGCAGCCTGGGTGTTTCTGAACTTCCCCTAACCCTTCCTTCTAATGACCAAGACCCACGGCTTCCCACAGGGAGTCATAAACCATGAAGGGAGCCGGGGGAAACCAAAGACTTCTTGTATATGAATATGAAAATTATCGATTGCCCTCACAGTTTGTAGGGCCTTTGGGGATTGAGTCATATGAACATCAACAGAGGTCTACTGCCTGGCAGTTTAAGCTCTGAATTGGGATTTGTGGGAGGGGGGCGATTACCTCAATATTCACAGCAAATAGGCCACAATAAAACAGCAAGAATGACAACGGACCATCAATCTCTTATCTGAGCAATCATTATGGTGATAAGAAACACTGACGGCATTTCTGCTCTCAGGAAAAAAGCAAAAAAAAAGCCAGGGATGGTCATGTGTATGAGCATGTATATTAATACATAAATCAAACTGCTATGGCTTTCAAAGTACCAGAGCTGAGCGTGCTAAGGAAAATACGGGAAGGTACAGAGAGAGCCTTATGTAAATCAGTGTATTATTGCAGGGTTTCCTGTTCCCAGCTGTTATCCATTACAGCCTCTCACTAGGTAAAAATAAAATAAATAAATATCACACGAGTGTTTGTGTAAAACAAATAAACCAAGATGAAATGAGTAATGCAGAGCCAGCTGGTGGTTCATGTTATGAGGATCTTTTCAGACTGAGAAGAAATTTTGCACATGCAAGCTGCAATTGTGATATCTGATGTATGCATTTTGCATTATGATGGCTACTGTAAGGTATTCATGAAAAAGACATATACTTTTGTTGTATTAGAAAAAAAAACAATAAAGGCCATTTTACAATGCATGTAAAACTGCTTTTTTTAACGATTGTGATGATGAAGCAACGGAGGTCTTGGAGATGCAAAATAAAGTTATTTATTTATTTATTTATTTATTTATTTATTTCAGCAAAGCCACCTTAAATCAATCAAAAATGACATTAAATATGTTTATCATGTCACAAAAGATTTCGGTAAAAAAAAAAAAAAACTGTTCCTCTGAACTTTCTATTCATTAAAAAATCCTGAACATGTATAACTGTCTCTGAAAGAAACCACGATATGACACTGAAAAACTGGAGTAATGATGCTGAAAATTCAGTTTTGCTGTCACAATAATAAATTACATCTTAAAATGTATTGAAAATACAGACCAGTTATTTTAAATTGTAATAATATTTTATGAATATTATTATATAATATTTTGTATTTTGATCAAATAAGTGCACACCTTGGTGAGCAATAAGCGTTCGGCACTTCTTTCATAAACAATAACTGTTTTACTAGACCCTAAACTTTTTGAACTTTCTAAAAAATTACTGCGAAAAAATGTCATTTTTTTTCTTGTTTTGTAAAATAAATTACTAGATATAAACTATTTTTTCACCAATAATATTTTTTAGTATAGATATTTTTACTACTAATGACAATTTTTTAGACGTTTAAGATGCTTAACCTGTGTGCCTTTTAAAACCCGTGTTTAAACCTTTTAAAACCCTGTGTGCATGTCTTTCTTCTTTGGAAAACAAAAGGATAATTTTGGAAAAAAAAATTCGTCCCCCTACAGTCATCAGGTCATTCAGTGTAATTTTGGATCCAACTGCCTTGGACAAATTCAAAAATCTTTTGTTCCTAAAAATAAGAAAATCATACTGGGTTTGAACAAAAAAGGAAAAGTCCTGAGGATGAGCAACCTGATGACCCAGAATGGTTCTTTGTGGTAAACTGTCCTGTCCCTTTAAGAACATGATAATGGATACTTCAATCCCTCAATGCCTTATTTTCATTCACATCAAATTAAACTGTCGACTCAGATCCACATTTTTTTTTATTATTTTTTTTGTGTTGTGTTTTGTGCAGTGGCTTGGGCTTAACAGTGATAAATAAGCCTGTCTATTTCATTATTGCTGGTCCAGAGACTACACACACCTCAGGCTACACCCCCCCACTTCATTCACTAAGACCATGAAGACAGAGACGAAAATCGGGGCTCTACTGCATATTGCAAGAATCAAATCATCCAACTCAAAACTTCCTGACCTGGATCCATGTGCACGTCACACATATATAAAAAAACCATACATTCATTCAAAATAATAATAACGTTCCCTTCATCCTAACACACGCTCATGAATGGCTTGATGGAGGGGCGGGAGGTTGTGAATGGGCTCTTTGTGACTCACAGCCTCTTTTTCTGCCTCGGGAATTCAACGGCGTCTTTGGAAAGAGACGTGCTGGATGGAGGGTTACACA
This sequence comes from Cyprinus carpio, assembly GCF_018340385.1. Classification (NCBI taxonomy): domain Eukaryota; kingdom Metazoa; phylum Chordata; class Actinopteri; order Cypriniformes; family Cyprinidae; genus Cyprinus; species Cyprinus carpio. The sequence continues at coordinate 9,993,530 of NC_056605.1, forward strand.
TGACTCCACATCAAAGCAACACAAAGCCGGCATTTATCCAAGGCTTCACTTCTTATTTACCCACATGGTCAACGAAAAAAAACAACACACACGTAGTGCTCGGGACAAAGACTAGCACATGGAGCAAGAAAAGGGGAACTGTTTTGTAGCGATTTGTGAGTTTGTTGCTCTGGGCAGTTGCAAACAGAAATGATAACGTGACGCTTCCTGAGAGAGGGTGGTCAATGGGTCAGATATGGAAGAATATCGGTATTTATGTTTGTTTTGCTTGTTTTTTTCTGTCAAAAATAAGCACCATTAAATCCACTATATAATCTATATATCTATATATATCATATATATATATATATATATATAATATATATATATATGATCAATATAGCATATATATATAATATAATATATATAATAATATATATATATATATATATAGTATATTTATATATATACCAAACAGACACACAACACCATATATATCATGTCAGATATACACTATACACAGTGCCACTTGAAGGGTTGAGGTGAACCTCTTGTGAGTATTTTAAAAAGATAAGGAGATCATACAAAATGCATGTTTATTTGTTATTTAGTACTGTCCTGAGTAAGTATATTTACAATAAACTAAAAATGTTTACCTTTTAGTCCACAAAGACAAATAATAGCTGCTATTATTAAATACCTCGGTCAAAAGTTTGTGAACCCTTGTTTCTTCAATACTGTGTGTAGTTACCTGGTGATTCACTACTGTTTTTTGTTTGTGATTGCTGTTCACTGAGTGCCTTGGTGTTGTTCTGACAGTTCTTTTTTAACCTGAGCTCTGTTTCTTCAAAAACATCCTCCATGCCCTGCAGTATTCAGTTTGCCAGCATCTTTTGCATATGTTGAACCTCTTCCGGCAGTGACTGTGTGATTTTTAGATCCATCTTTTCACATTGGAGGACAGTTGAGGCACTCCAACACACACTATTAAAAAAGGTTCAAACATTCACTGATGCTCCGAAGGAAACGAGATGCATTAAAAACATTTTGAATGTAGAAGATCAAGTAAATTGTACTTAATTTGCTTTCTGGAAACTGCAAGTATCTTCTGTTGCTATCCGTAAGGGCAGTACTAAATGGAACAAAACTATATAGTTTTCTACAAAATAAGAAACATTTGGACCTCCTCATCCTGTTCACAAAGCTTTTCACCCCCAGCTCTTAAGGCTTTGTGTTTCCTTCAGGAAGCATCAGGATGGCTGAACCTTTTTTTAACAGTTTTGTCTGAGTCCCTCAGTTGTCCTTCGTCTCCGGTGTGAAAAGATGGATCTCAAATAATACAGTTCACTGCTGGAAAGGGTTCAAGCTCACAGACACGTATTTATTGCCTGTTATCATTTTTACAGTGTAAGCTGCATTCGTGCTACAATTTTCAGCTACATTGTGAAACTGTCCTTTGGTAATTCTCTGAATGGCCCGCTCACAGTCACTTGTTTTCTTCCTGCAGTGGAAAGATTAAGTGTTTGTATATACTGATTTCATTTGATTGGTAACAGACCTATATTGTCTTATTATATTAAGTGAAATTATTAATACAATGTAAGCATTTGATATGAAGGATGATGCATGCATTTAATACGATCAGGGAAAATGCCCTTCAAATAGGCCAGAAATTACCTGGAAATCAATTTAAATAAATGTTTGTATGCAGTATTAAGTAATATAAAATGTAATTTCCCAACAACAAAATTGTGGCCAGTGAGAATGCTGAGTGGCTTGTTAATTTGGAAAACCACTAGCCACAGTGGCTGGTGAACAAAAAAGTTAACGTCAAGCCTTGGTTACACATATTTAGATATAGATAAACATCAGCAAATAAGCACTCAAAAACACAAATAAACAAGCTCGTACAGCTCTTGCCACACACACATAGACACCCATTATCGAACAGCTTGAATTGGTCCCAAGTCAACACACACACACACACACAATGCTGACAGAGCGCCCTCCACGAAAGGCCATGAAAATTCATAAGACCTCCGTTACAGTCCAACCGCCCGCTCGAAAAGCCCCAAATTTCCATCACAATCATCTGGCCTTCGTCTGCCTGCATCCCATCAGCAGCCTCTCACCCTGTCTGGCCTTGCTTTAGGCATTATTGTGATGCTAACACACACACGTACATACTCAGACAAAAACAAACCACTCACATGGCACCGCGTCATCCATCCGCTCACAGAAAAACACAGCACATCATGGGAATGTGAGAATGGACAGCACAGATTGACTGAAATAATGGGAATCATATAAACGTCACACAGAGGGAATTTTGGGATTGAGAGAATAGTTTGCACAGATTGACTGAAATAATGGGAACAGAAAAATAGTTTAAGCAGACATTGGCTCCCAACCTACATCCCATCTTGCTCATTGTAAAAGGGTAACCCGGCTCTAAAACCCAACAAGCTATTCCTATCATAAAGACCTATCTGCTATCATTTCATGTAACTCAAACAATATTTAGTAATCACTGAAGAATCGGAGCTATATTTCTTTTTCCCCTCCTCAACACAAATGTCTGCAAAATGTCTGGGTCATTTATCCAGAGTCACAACGAGCTGGTGTCTAGGAGCTAAAATGTTTTGAGGATAAAGTGTCCATAAGTCCCTTCTCGTCCCTCGGCCATCGCTTTCTGAAAGATTCATGAATGGTTTACAGCCATTAGTGGAAACCTTACCGTGGCATGTGACCAGCAATGTCCGATTCATGAGCGCACTGGAATGTTTACCGAATCCATTGTTAAATCCTTTACTGGTTCGAGAAGAGGAAAGAGCCGCGTGTAGATCTAAATGAACGCACACTGAATTCCGCTGCTCAGAAAAACAGTGTGGGAAGGAGATTGGAAATTAGATTCGACCCTTAATTAATTCTAAATGATAAAACAGAGAGAAAGACACTCAGGAAAAAGAGCAGCGATTGAGAAAACCTCAAGGGGGCCTGTGTCACACAGAAAGTGGTGTTTCCATTTCACCACTGCGCCTACTTTTACTTGTTTTTTTTTCTAATGTTAAAATTCCACTGCGCTACTTTTACATTGTTTTTCTACGTAAACATGGGTTAGACGGATGTGTTTAAACTTTGACCTCACATGACACCAGGTTAAATAAATGCACAGATGAGACGTGCCGGTATAATTGTATCGGCCGGCACCATCAACATTCTGCGTCTACTTAATTTATTAACAAATATTTGAAAGATTTTATCAAGTGCCTTTTAAGAAATATTTTTCATCCACTGGTCACAATGCACAAACTCCCGCCTGAATGCTGGCTCAACAGATGCATGCACACTCTCATGTAAACAAGCACGGATGAGAAGTGCATGGCGGAGTGCGTGAGATGCTCTGGATGAAAGCACATTCACTGTCTGACAGCAGATGGCGCTGAGCAGCAGAAATGCAGCTGTTCCCCCAGAAACCCAGTAAACAAAACAGCTGTGCCACTTTCTGAAACATGTTTAAATGATTTAAATAGACATTCAGATTTTTGTTTTTTGTATTTGGTTTGTGTTAATCACAGCGCCAAATACTTAAATATTTAGACTTAATTGGGTATTTATTTATTTTAATCTGGACTACAACATGCCCTTGATATTGTTTGAAAATGTTTTTATTGTTCGGTCACACTTTACATTAAGGCCAATGAAATTTATTCTAATATTCAATAATCTTCATTTTAATATTCAACCTTTGTAAAAATCAAAGTTGCAACTGTCTTATTTAATGAACTTGAGCATGAACTAACAGTTGTATTTTTTAACAAAATTATTAACTTCTGTAGCAAATATAGCTATTGCTCATTGTTAATATTTATGCATTAAGGTTAACTAACTAAAGAGATCTTACTGTAAAGTGTTACCTATTGGCTTTATAATTCTTTTTTTTTTGCACTTTAATCTGTGTGAAACTTTAATACTGTATGACCACACTTTTTTTGGAACTAAATTTCAATATTGTGATAATACCATATACCATGATAAAAGCATTAGCAATTAATCTCAACATGAAAATTTGATACCATTATACGCCTAACACAGATCAAATTATTTAA
>NC_056605.1:9997649-10013882 GCF_018340385.1 Cyprinus carpio
TCGTAGTTTCACTGTAAAATAAAAAGGAATATTTCAGAAAAAATATAATTCGTAATAGCAATAATAATAATAATAAGGATTATTATTATTATTGCTGCTATTATGAATTATATTATATTATTATTATTACATATAAAACATAATAACAAATATTGTACAGTAATTTCACTGTAAAATATATAAAGGTAGAATAATATATAAAATAATAATAACAACAATAATGCATCCAATAAGTTGTGAAAAAGTAAAAGCTACACTGAAAACTGAAGTTATTGAAACTGAAAAACAATAACCCTTCTGTGAACTTAGACAAAAGTTAAGTTTTGAAAAGGGACGATGAAGGAATGAAATAAGAGAAAAAGCGTCAAAGACGTAGTGGGAACTTTACCAGCCTCTCCAGCCCTAAAATAAAGTCTGGCTGTGCAAAGAGTGGGAACAGCCTATTCTATGGGTGTCAGTGTGACATGAAGATGAGGCACTGTGTTCCCGAGGAAGATGAAGCCAGAGTCACACTGAACCCTTGCTTGACAGAAGGAACAGCCTGCTCCTCTTTCATCTTCTTCTTTCACATTCTGAAAAGCACTGGGAAGATTTCTTGAAATTACAATCTGCCCCCTTTTTTCAATCCAATTTCCAGTCTTTCTCCTTGATGCTTTATCCCATTTCTCTCTCTTCCAGTCATGTGAAGTTGAGCTGAGATCAGGATGACCCCAGCAGAATCGCCTACCATCTCTCGAAACTGCCCAATAGCACCCCTTCAGAAAATGCCCACTCAAAAAAAAAAAAAACAGTTCGTGCTGGGGAACTGCTAGGCATTAATTAGGCGTGAATCCAGTGTCTGAATCCAGACGCTGATCTCAGCGCCTACACACACACACACACACACACACGCACACACACACACACGGTATATACTTTTCTGCTAATGGCCGAGACGCTGAAGAGTCCATCTGAGCATATAACTGAACAGCACAGACAGCTTGAGTCAGGCAGACACATATCAGCGTCTGAGAAAGTGCACTTATGATATATTCCCAGCAGGAATGCCGCTATACCTCATTTGACCTGGCAGCAGAAATGGATTAAAAAACCTCTTGTGCTGAGCATATAGAAACATAAATATACTGTATGTCCATAGAAATAGAGTTTTACAGATGTCTTGACCTCAGTAAGTCTCCACGTAATATATATATGGTTCTCATGGGAAACATGCTAGGATATGAACTGCTTGATTTAAAAACAGACAACAGGAAAATCAAAAACTGTATGTCCCAACATACATGTATACTACAATTAAGTATTTAAATATTTAATTATTTAGTTAGTTAGTCATTTATTATTCTTATTTATTTTTTGTCATTTTTTATTTTATTTACATACTATAAAATTGCATAACACTATATAATGTTTATTCTACAATGAGTTGATTATTTGCCTGGACTACTAATTATGGCAAAAAAATATGACTAACCCTCTGTTGCGTGGTTTGAATTGAATTAGTTATTTTTATTAAAAATAACAATACCAAATTATTGTTAATTCTATTAATATTTAAAATAACTTTTGTGACATGCAAATGTACTTTACTGTCACTTTTGATTATTTAATCCACTTCCTTGCTAATAAAAATATACATTTATTATATTTTCTTTATTTCAAAAAATAAATAAATAAATCTTTGTTTTTTTAATGATTTTACTTAAAATTTTGACCCCAAACTTTTGAACAGAGTGTAATTTACACATGTAAAAGTTCTTATTTAAGAACGTGTTGACTGCTTACAACGTAATGGGGCACCTATCTGTACTCTATCATCTTGCCATAGAAAGTGCCTTACAATCACATCTGGTGCTCAGTTGGAAGCTGGTGCCATGACCTCACCTGCTCAGGAAGCTGGTGAAAAGACAAGGCGACCGTGGGCATCCATCCTGGATCATTCTGACTCATCTCCAGAACCCTCACCACTGGAGCTGTGGGAGGACACATGGAAACTGCCTAACACATCAGGCTTTCCTCGCATTGTTGGCCCTGATGCACTGGCCAAAGTGAGGTGTACACGCTTGCAGCTTACTGGTGATCTGGTGAATAGAGTTCTGGAACAAGAGAGAGCCACAGGAAAAGAAAGTTACAGGCTGTTATGTGTATGCACGATACAATCAGATTTATCTCACGGACTCCTCATTTGCTTCCATTTTTTATAGCACAAAACAGGAGTCCTGGTACATCCTCCTCTCCTCACCAGCTGTCACCACTTCATGAAAGCCCAGACAGAACCTTATATTGTTCTTTGCACAGAAACCTGTACATGGATTTAAAGAAACAAATCCAGTCCAAAAAAAAAAAAAATACAAAAATAATAACAAAAAAATTTGTCGGCAATTACACACCGTCATTTTGTTTCAAACTGGTATGATTCTGACTACTGTGAAACACAAAAAGAGACTGCAAAATGTACAGAGACACTTCTTTTTCCATATGAGGATGTAAGTGAATAGGGACTTCGAGCAGTTAACCCTTCTGGGGTCAATTACACACCATTACGCGCTTTGAGGCATCGTCTCTAACAACACAAAAGAGGACTTAAATTACACTTTCAGTTTTAACTGCATAGATACGAGCCATCCATCAATCGCAACTGTAATGGGTCGAATTTTTATTTGTAATCCACACATAATACCAACAAAAACTTTGTGCACTTGTTATACTTATAAAATAAAGATAACAAACAGGGTATGCCTGTCTGCAGCCTTGGTCTGCGGTGATTCTTTATTTAAAAATGCATCATTACAATGAACTGTAAATCAGCAAATACTCCACTACCAGAGACATGAGAGAGATATCTATAGAAAAGCTTGACAGGTCTACTTTTAAACTATGTCAAGTCTTATCGACAACAAATATTCCTGTGATCCTATTATGTATATATTTTATATTTTATTTTTTGAAACCAACGCGATGTCCAGTCTTTCACGCCACGCCTTGCATTATATCTAATGTGACCACTTCCATCGCGCCGAGCGCGCTATTGGCCTTATAAAATCATCCCCATGAAGCTCGCGGGCGTGGTGCACGCGCCCATTTACACCACAAACAAAGCAGCGAGTTTTTTACATTTTAACTTTGCACTTTGCGCTGAGCGGAATGAGACTGTACTTCACCAGCAGAAAAGACTTGCTTTAGACAAATAAGAAAGAGATTCACCTCAAGAAGCTTTGGATATACCTTTGGATTATTGATCAAAAAGCGGCGTTGATCAACATAGATCCTAAGTCTTTTTGTTTTTTTTTATCTTACTTGGGATCAAAGGTTTTCACATAACCTGTATCACATTTTACTAGTTATACTTCTTTCAAACTATAATTCCTGACTAAATGTAGCAATCAAGTGAAACATTATAAAGTTTTCCATTCACAGCACCCTTCGTCTCCACCATGCCAGGATGTTTTTTTTTTTATTTCTCTTTTTTTAATGTTATATGTAACATAAACAGCAATATGATATATTGTAATATATATATATATATATATATATATATATATATATATATATATATATATATATATATATATATATATATATATTGTTGCTAGCCTAATGTCCAAATATGTTTATAACTATATATATATTGTATAGGCCTACATACAAAGCATGCTTGTGTTAATGAATGTAACTAAGCTTCTGTTCATAAATATCTACTCTGGTGGTAAGTATTTTGAATGTGTTATACCCGTGCTCCTCTGAGGTGTAAATGTATCAGAGTAAGCCATAAATAATCACTGATAATATGTGTGCTATGTGGTAATTGTGTTCTTTTGTTTTCTAGAAATTAGTACTAGTATCAGTGACCATCACAAAAAACGTGTTAATAATGTAGTTTAAAAAAAAAAATTTTGTCCTCAGAGTCTTTCTCTTGTAACACTTCTCTCTCTCGTCACACACCTGGTTGCTGAAAGGCCTCTTATGCAGCTCGTTATGCAGGCCTTTGCTCTTCTCAGGTGTGAATCACAGCATTATGCAGGCATAGTTGGACACCTTCCCAAGATATACCTTTCCTACAACAAAAAAGTGCATCTTAAAAAATTCTGTGAACGAAATGAAAAGTCTTTCTAGAACAAAATGTTAATCGATAGGTGTTTTATTGCCTTATTTAAGTGACTGTTAAAAAATTTAGTTTTTTCACTAACCATGCACAGACTTTTGTTACGTTCAAGATATGGAAACGCAAAATAAAAACAGTTTTGGAAAGGGCTTGAATCCAACTTTCATATGGTACCTAATGGTAGGTTACCCTCCAAAAAGAGGTAAAATTTCACCATGTGTTGGGTTTTCCTAGACTGCATCACATATTGATTAGGTAACTGTAATCAAATTACATAAATCTAAATGTAACACATTACTTACTGTGTTTACCAGAAAGTAATTAGATACAGTAACTCTCAACCAGACATGTAGCCTTTAACGACTATTGCATTTGACAGCACAAAGCACAGGCACTCAACATATGTGCTCTAGAAAGTTTTTCATCCCTTGTCCCAAGGTCTTTGCTATTTCTCTGTCTCATAGGAAGTTATGAGTGATAAAAATATCTTTGCACTCCTTCACACCAGAGTTGTCTGTAAGAATTGATCACCACTAACTTTTATTCATAATTTTTATCACGCAGAACTGGCATGGAGACCTGGAGTGGTAAAAACATTTATAGAAGTACTGCATTAGGCTTCGTTCAATACTGCACCCTCTCTGCAGTATTTCAATCAATAAAAAAACAGTAAGGACATTCTAAAAACACAACACACTAAATGTGTTACTGATGGAGTATACAAGATTAAAATTCAATACACCACCTTATTAATAAAACTTAATAGGCAAGCAGATTAGCTCCGTGAACATGAAAATCATTGAGCTAAAACTGCATGCTAAGCATTTTTCTCTTTACAATGTTTTTTTCTAAGGGAAAACAAGAATGGAAGTTACCACCTTTGGGCCCAATATATTCCGGTCATCATAGTGTTCAGTGCAAACCCTGATATAAAAAAAAAAATAAAAAAATAACTGGCAGTCAGCAGAGAAAAGCCTTGTTTTGCCTCCAGGTAAGTGTAAGTGATTTACATATAACCTCAGCAACACTTTGACGATAAGGATAATACACACACACACACACACACACACCACACACACCACACACCACAGTGTATTAAAAATACAGACATCTGTTTCCAATCTCACTGAGAGAATATGCGGGAAAATGTACACTTCTAACCTATGCTAAGTTCCTTTTACAGACACTTGTCTTTCCCTTACCCATCCTCCCTCCACTTTGCTCACTCAGAATGGTCAATAGTATAATATAATGTTCTACATGAAGAGATATTCACAGGTCATGTTGGGTATTATTTAACTGACTCAGGGCGACTGGTACAATGGTCTCATTTATATTTATATATAGACTATTTTCTCACTGTAGAGGGTGTGCCTTTCCAGAGCTTTCATGCAAATTATCTTCGGGTCACAAAAGGTTGTAAAACAAGTGGTGCCAACCCTGTTCCTGGAGATCTAACTACCGCAGAGTTAGTTATAAAGCCCTGCTTCAGCACACCTGCTGATTATCAAGTGCCCTGAAAGATCTTTAAGTAGCTGGTTAAGCCGTGTTTGATCAGGGTTGAAGCTGAACTTTGCAGGAAGGTAGATCTCCAGGAACAGGGTTTGGGCCACACTGGTTACCGTGTAAACAACATGATATATAAGACTTGTTCAATGCAAATTCTAATTGTTCGTTCCTGTCTCCGTTTGTAAGGTTGTTTGTCTTGGTCTGAAGTACTTAAGGAAACTGTTGCCCATGAAGATCAGGGCACTTCTTTAATGCCCAAAGTTCTACTTTTTACACATACGCAAGGCGACAGGCATACAGTCTGTGTGTGATGCAAATTTCTGTCATTCGGAATAGTTGCACAAGTAGTGTACACACAGCACCTGAATTTGAAAACTAAAAAGAGTAAAACAATGACAACAAAATAGTGGAGACAGCACGCAATAACAGACGATCACATTGACAAGTGCTTGTGAGCGAGAGGATATGAGAGGGTATATACAGCCGGTAGAGACTCAAAGTGTTATAGGAATAAGAGTAAAAGATTTCATTCAATCAGAGGTAAATAGGAATAATCAGCTATTTAGATAAATTCATCTTATAAATGAATCAATAATAATTGGAATTCGAAACCTAAATTCCGAGGTCAACAATAAAAATGGAGTCAGATCAGAGAATTTAACTTAAAGGGGTGGTTGATTGTGATTTTAACGCTATAGTAAGTGTTGCTAATGTTGCTGGTTTGAGCATAAAGTTGCAGCACGTGTGAAAGTTAAATGCAAACGGAGATATCGGCTTTTCAAAATCCTGGCAGGTTAATGCCTACAAAAATAGGCTATTGTAAAGGCACTAACAAACGAGCCTTTTCCCAGGTCCGTTACATCACGAAACCCAGATAAAAAAAAACCCCACCCCCGGGAACACGCAACAAAGGGGAGGTTGAGGCCAGTGTTGTGGCTGCTTTAGAGAAGAGGAAGAGGGAAAATCGGGGTGGCAGTTAAAAAAATCTGTTCATATTATGAATTGCGATTTGTCTTCTAACGATTCTATTAGATTTAACAAGTTTCAAAACCAATGTTCTTTAAAGCAAGCAGTTCCTCAAGCCTGTTCCTCACGACACCCTAGCTCCAATAAGCTCTGCATCTCTCCCTCTCATCATACAGATCGTTCAGATCATTCTACCAACAAAAACTGTTCCATTTATACACTTATTATTTTTACATAGCAGATGAGAAGCATTTATACATGGACGCGCATACAGTATGCTGGCTGTAATTAAAGCTTTATCAGAATAAAACATGTATATTAAAAGCTAACAGAAGCGAGTAGCATTTACAAACAACAGCGTGTCTTAAAAGTATGAAACAACAACCAACACAACCACATATCATTAAAAGCAAGTGACTTGCACATGTTCTGCGCAATCCTCTTCATTAATATTTTCTGAGTCTCAACTGCGCTGCAAAATTGATAAGCAATATAGAGGACATCATTGTTGACAATACAACCAGACAACATTCTGAGCTTGTTCAGGAGCCGGGCTGTTCAGACATGCTCTAAAGGTGCTTTAGCGAAAAGTCACAACACAACTGAGCCAGCTGACCAAATCTCAGCCCATCGCATATTTCTTGAGGCGAGGGGCTTCATAAAAAACAGGAAATAATCGAGGTGTTTGTCAGAGCAAGGGACAGATCGGTGTTGGAATAAACCCTAAATTATATGAAAAAATAATGTTTTTTTTTTTTTTTTTTTTTAAATAAAGCATGAACACATGTTAGACTGCCACCCCATACACACACAATCAAGCCTAGGAAAAAAATAAAAAAATAAAAAGAACATCAACCACCCCATTTAAATTAAATAACTTTGCGCACTGGATAAGAGCCGAACACGCAGGAAACCTTCATCCACCATTGGATTACCTTCGTATGGGACAGTTGTTTGTGGACCTTACATGGGTTGTTTCTATAAGAGTGTGGGGGGAAAAACTATTAATTGATGTTTACAGCATGGTGTTCTTTTTGAAAACAACGGTCTGTTGCCCACCTTATGGACCAAACTCATTAGTGCAAAAATAAATTTAAGGCGTCATATACGAGCTGGAGCAATAAAAATTCTGTTGCAAGCAAGCACTGATATGAATACCATAGAATATAGTATAAAAACTTACATTTTTAATAAGACAAAATACAAGGGAAGTGTTTTAAATAACGGATGGAAATCTGCAGACGTTTCTGCGGAGCCCTGCACATGCAGACTTCCATGTGTGTGTACTGTAACTTACGAGGCACCAAAACCTGAAAAAAAAAGGCAGGATCTGAATAATTGATGTCATAGGCCAAGGAGCCTGTGCTGAGTCAGCAACGACGGCGGCAATGAAGCATGCATCGTTTTCATGTGACATTTTTACTGACGCCAGCCGACAGAAAAGAGATGGGGAAAGACGGCGCGCCGGCAGGCCACAATACATTACAAATCACCCATTCAAAGGAATAAATGAAAAAAAGCTGCCATTTACAACCGTTCCAGTCTTTCAGTGAGGGTGAATGACTAATGAAAAAAAAACACATTAAACTAGATGTTATTTATTTATTGTTGAAAGGATTTCAACAAATCTCCTCTACCGCTCTCGTCTGGGAGCTATTGAGAGCGTTAGATAAATAAACATCTGTGGGTTTGTGTGAGGCGCCTGTGCATTGAATGTGCTTTATTGATGTAATCAAGCCCTGGACAGAAAAAGGACAGATTAGAGAGGGAACACTGTGTGCTTTACTCATAAACTCCTGCACAACCCCTTACCAGGTCGTGGTGACAGAAACTCAGGTTCAATGCAGTGTAGAAAACGTGTGAACATAAAGCACATTTCGGTACATATATGTACCTGCATACCACCAGCATGAGAAATGCGGTCAGGACGAAAAGCGACGAAGCACGTCTCCATGTGTGCAAGAATGGGCATTAGTTTCTAATAGATGGTGTGTTTACAAAGAGCCAATTGCAGTGGTTTGAAAGGAGGCCGTTGGGTAAGTGTAGGGATGTGAATTCGATGGGAACTGACAATGATTTTCTGTAAGGCCTCTGTATCTTCACTCAATGTGGACAGAGAAATATGCTATATGTGTTGTAATATCTGGTCACACTTGATTTTAAGGTCCAATTCTCGCCATTTACTTTGACTTTTGCCTTCAAACTCCTTCTTTGTTGCTGAGTACATAAATTAGTAAGATTGTTGTTCATTTTAGGTTATTGGGTAGGATTAGGTACTGGTAGAATGTGGTCATGCAGAAGTATGTGCTTTATTTGTAGTAATAAACAGTCAATCTATTATTAATAGACATGCTAATAAGCAACTGTTTTAGTGAAAATTGCGGTCCCTATAACTAAAGTGGTACCATGTGTGTGTGTAGTGTGTGTGCGTGTGCGTGTGATGTGTGTGTGTGTGTGTAGCATATATGTGCTTTAACATCTTAGCACAGTAGTGAATTATACTACTGTTCAAAAGTTGGAGTTGGTAAGATGTATATTTTTATTTATGTTTTTGAAAAATAGTCCCTTATGCTTACCAGTGTTGCATTAAATAAATAATAAATTAAAATGAATAGCAAACAAACAAATAAATAACCTGTTTTCTATTTGAATTCACATTTAAAAATTTAATTTATTCTAAACTAAATTTTCAGGATCATTACTCCAGTCTTCAGTGTTCAACATGATCCTTCAGAGAAATTCATTCTAATATTTTGATTGTTATATATATCTATACTATATATATATATATATATATATATATATATATATATATATATATATATTATATATATATATGATATATTATATATCTATATATATAGAGGAGAATCCGGCAGCAGTGAGCTGTTCTCTCCCACAGTATAACAGTGAGTCTCTGCTGTTTATTCATCAGTATCCAACAACCAATCCAAATCACCCACCCTAATCACTGCAAACATTAACAGCCCCAAATCCTTCCGCCCCACTAAACCACACTGGCCCTATGAGACTGGACACAATCACACTCAACACTTCTTCTAAAGCCTGTTGTTCAAACCACAAATACATATGTTTTTAAGACAGACGTTTGGCTGATCAGATTTATAAGTTTTTAGATGTACAGGCACTTTGTGTGGTTGTTGTGAGCCTGCAGGCTTTTTTAGGAGATACCAAACACTCTGGAAACAGGAAGTTCACATCTGGAAACAGGAAGTTAAATTGAGCATCTGGATGGGCTGGGTTGGCTCAGGTCAGATTTGGGAGCTGGCAGTGGTTCTTATGTGGACTTACCCTGAGCTGCACTGCCACAGTGACCGGTCCACAACGCTCCAGTCTCTGCAGGAAGGATGTTGCCCCCTTCTTCTTCAGGAGCTGCAGAGGGGGGGAAAAGTAGACTGTTAGGATTGTAATTAAACAACAAACATAGAAATAAACTACATAACATATATAAATGTGTAAACAGTTTATCTTTTTATTTCATTAATTTATTTCATATTTATTTATTATTTAACTGCTTCCCATGGCCATCTAAAACATATCATCTAAATCATTAAAATATTATATCAGATACATCGGTTAGGTTTTTATGGTTTATAAAACATATTTTTTGTGCTTCCTGTAGCTCAAGTGGTAGAGCATTGCCCCCCCCCGTTACCAAGCGCAAGGTTAGGGGTTCGATCCCCGGGAAACACATGATAGGTAAAAATTGATAGCCTGAATGCACTGTAAGTCGCTTTGGATAAAAAGCGTCTGTAAAATGCATAAATTTAAAATTTTACCATTTTTTAAATGAATAAATTTAAATATATATAATGTATTGAGAATATGGAGGCTTATACGCGAGGAGAAAGAACAAAATAAAAAACACCTTTAATTTTATTCAGAGGCTCAAACTAAATAATGAACTGAATGATTGAATTAGCATTCAAAAAAGGATTTTATAACACTATAGCAGATCTGCTTATGTAAAATCTACATATACATATCACTTGTCACTCAGTATTTCCCAATATGTCTTAAGATGACATTTCAATTCTTGATTCTTTTTGATGAAACTCTGTCGTTTTCATTGTGGGGAGCCTGATATATGAGATGTTTTTTTTTTTTGCCTCTTAGAATGGGACGATTGTCATCTTCATGCCCTTTTAAGATGAAGTTGGCATGGCAACAGAGTTGTACACGAGCTTGACTGAATCAGCAGCGAAAATAAACAAAAAACACAAATTACACAGTAATATACACACCGGATTCAGATTTTTTCACCCAAAGGGAAATACGGATCACAATATTTCAGGTAAAGGTTGTCTGGCTATGTTTTCCCTTTATTAAAAGGTCCTACTGATAAACCCTGATGCAGTACATACCTAGTGAATCTCTAAATGCATGTTTTAAAGGGTTATCTGATGCGATTTCGTTTTTCCGTCTCTTTGGAGTGTTACAAGCTCGGTGCATAAAGAAGGAATCTGTGAAGTTGCAAAGACTAAAGTCTCAAATTCAACGAGGATATTCTTTATCAAAGTAAGAGTCAATCACACCCCCCAGCTAAAATGGCTTCTTAATCTCTATGTAACTATGTGGGAAGATTTGCATAACAACGCCCAAATGTTCATGCAAAGAAAGAAGGCGTAACTTTTATTCTCTCTGTTGCCGCTGCTGCCATGTAGTGGAGTCGCTGTGTGTTTCCTTGTGAAAGCGAATCTACTTTTTGTTTGGTCTTCCAAAAGAGGACACACAACTAGAAATGAGTGGTTATAAGTTTTATTTCAACACTGTTCCAGAACAGTTCAACCCAAAACTATTCAGACGTGCTCTGACGCGATTTTATGGAGGATGAGGACTGTTTCCTGAACAGTAGCCTGCAATGCGTCTGTAGAGGCAACGGCTGTTTCTATAAAGTTGGCTAGTTTAAACTTTGCAAGGACAGTCTGGTGCTTCTGACTCACAGTCTGTAAGTACGTTTTTTTTTATATTTAAATAATTTGCCAATGATGATTCAAACGCGGAGTTTTGGAGCAGTTAGAAGTAGGCCTGTAGTTTATCAGATCACAAATGCAGACATGGTTTTATGTTTACGCAGCGCAATACCGCAACACAACGAAAGTGAAAAAAGACAGTATAAGTCATTATAATCAGTAATTATGTCCCCACTGGATGTCAAATAAATTTGTAATGGGTTTTATTGGTTTTGTTCTCGTCTAGTGATGTCCGGATCGTGAACGAATTGTTCTATTTAACCGGATCTTCTTAGTGAACCAGTTGAACCAGTTCACCAAATCGAATTGAATAGTTTGAAACGGTTCGCTGGCCCCAGGTACGCACTAATCCACAAATTACTTAAGTTGGTTTATAAACGTGCCTGACCACTCCCTCTGATGTGAAATAAACCAATATCCCGAGTGATTCAGGTACTCCTAACAGTACATTGACTGAACACCACTAGAAGGAATCGATGATGGGATGTGCACGAGCAGAGCAGCTGGACCTGCTGGGAGACGGTATTAGTATCTTAAAGGGGCGAACATTTCCCGTGCAACATGCTTGAGGCATTCGACAATCACAATGCACTGGATAGCTGGCCAATCAGAGCACACCCGCTTTTTCAGAATGATGAGCTTTGTAAGAAGAATCGACGCATTTCAGAAAGTGTAGGGCAATAGAGGAGAAAGCTATACATGTACATTATATGGAAAATAAATGTGGTTTTTTTGAACCTTAAAACCGCATAAACACATTGCATTACACCAAATACACAAAATAAATGTTCTTTTTAGCAGCATCATATGACCCCTTTAAGTCACTGGTGGAAAATAAGTTCAAATGCTCTAATGGATGTAGGTCACTAGAATAAAAGCAGCAAATTTAATTTGAATTAAAGGTGATGATTCAAGAACTGGAAAGTTGCCAGACATCATAGTTCTGCACTATGATCATTGTGCTCCTTTGTAACCCAGGAGGGGGTGCTGTTCTGGGAAAATAACACACAGTAAGTCACTCTAGATTGAGGTGGTGATTTAATGATAGTTAACCTATGATTGCAGATGTCTGATTTTTTTTTTTGTCTTGATTCTTTTGACTCATGCAGCTTTCATTATGTTTTTGTCAGGGTTTTTTTCATTAATAGAAAGTTCAAAAGAACAACCTTTACTTAAAATAGAAATTATGTGTATATGGCTCAAAGGCAAAAACAGAATATTATAAGGTTGATGCAGTTTTTAATGTGTCCTGTTTCTTTTCTCTTTTTATCCTTGAAAAAAATAGACAAATTTTTACAATATTATAGAAAGACACCCCATTAAATAATGTCATTCAGTTTAACACATAGTTCACATACTTAGAAATCTTGTCAGACATATTTAGAAACAAAGAATCATAAGATGCCATTAAAAGGATCTATTTAAGGATCACAATGCAACCTGAAAAAAAAAAAAAAAAAAACTAATTCATTGTAATTCTTTGGCTAAAAGAATGTTTTATTCATTTAAAATGTAATACAATTTAGCATGATCACTTTTTTCTTTTATTATTTTCATTATTTGAATAATTACAGGTTGGAAAATACCTGTTGTTTCAGTTTACATATATATATTTTATTCTTAATGATTGATGGAACATTTTTTTCTCTCTATATATTTTGACATTTTTATTTCCATAAGGTCATTTGAAACATTAAAGTAGACGCGTGTACTATATATAAGATTTCCCATGTATATGAAAAATCACAAAAAAGAAATACATATAATATTAGTATATATATATATATATATATATATATATATATATATATATATATATATATATATATATATATATATATATATATATATAGTAATTAATCATATTAATAACCACAAATAACGGGACAGAGAGACAGCCAGACGGACAGAGAGAGACGGACCAGCGAGACAGCCAGGTGTTACTTTCAGTACCAGCTGGTGTTAGAATCAAAGTATCTTTCCCAGTTGCCATATTAAAGCAATTAAAGGTGATATAATATTGTTTTCAAAAGCAAACACCATTCAAACGGTGCAGTGTTTAAAGGAAAATTTATTTTTTCTCTATCAAACAGCTGTTCTGGGGGGAAAAAAAAGGCAGACGCTGATGGATACTACTCAGGTCATGTAGATATCCACCCCCCCCCCCAGTAGGAAAGAAACTGATTATATGTCACAGAAAACCGCTGCTTGAATAATGCGAAATCTCTTTCGGGTGTCCTGATTTCCATTTGATTTAATTTTTTACTCCGAGCACGGGCCGCACCACACAGATACTACTCAATTTTCAGGACAAACAAGCAATGAGTGAAAGAAAAAAAAACAAATACAAAATTACTTAGGTGCAACTTTTTATTCTAGTTTCTCTCATCAAAGGGCAAACCAGATCTAACCATCAACACTCATTTGTATTCTTATTTCTGTTTCACGGCCACTGCAGGATTGTCATCATGGTTACGTCATATTACTTCCCAGTCACTCTATGTGGAACATGAAACATGGCCTTATGTAAGACGGGCAAAAAGCAGCGGTATGTGGGTAAACCAGGGGTGCCAACGGCTATGTACTTGGGTATTTAATAAAGACTGAGCCAACCCGCCCCACCCCACCACAGCATGACAGAATTATAGACAGAGGAGTAAGGAAAGGAGAGTGATAAAAAGACAGAGAAAGAAGCTGAAGAAGGAAATACAGAATGGAAGAAAGTGATGTAAATGTAATGGACTGACTTAAAACAAGGGACGAATAATACACCGTGGCCAGAAATTAATAAGTTAAACGCTACATCAACGTTAAACTGGAGAACCAAATAAAATACTGATCAAGGTGTGTGGTGTAGTTTGAGTTGTTCCACCCCCAATCGACAACACAGGAGGCTGAGCGAGACCGTACCACGCGGGCAGCCGCACAACACCTGTGGATTCGCACCGCGCAGTTCTTTTGTTGTCTCGTGCTACAATACAGTATGATGATCTGACAGTGCAAGACTATTTCTCTAACACACACAGACACACCCACACACACACAACAAATAAAATACACCACTGAGGATTGTAATTTAACATTTTTAAATGTTTTACAAAGCATTTAGATGATTCTGGACCTCAGTTGACAGTTTTTTGTGAGTTCACACAAAAGTCATGCTCACAGAACCAGGCAACTGCACATTCTATGAAATTACAAACTGAGTCTATGAGGAAAAATGGGGACGCCCTGGAGTGGCGTACCGTGAGCCTAGCTCGAGTCGATGCGCCTCGACAGAAGAGGAATTCCTCGGGTGGCACGCTTGTGCGAGAGCGCGGCACCAGAACTACCCGCAAGTGACGTCCCACTGTGGGTATGGTGCCCTGGTGTGTGATTTGACCAGCACGGTTAGCAAGCCCTGTGCTTTTCTTTCGCGATAGGGTGTAACTTATCTGGCACTCCGTGGCAGCAAGCAGATCCCAGTGAAGGTATCGGGAAGTACCGCTAGAACAATTATCACGACGGCTGTGTGAGAAAGTTTGTTCTGGCTGATCTGGGCAATGTTGTGGGCCGAGTGGCATGTGCGTGGCGGCTGATGATCGTCACTGTCATGTAGAACTATGGTGAGGGACAGTGAAGTAAACACTGAGTTAAGATCGGTAATGCCAGCGCTGAAACCTTCGTTCAAGGCAGACGGAGGGAAGCCATGTGCGTGGACCATAAACATACAGCATTAAAACGTATGTTTATTTTATGTTGAATATTCAAGCATCGCTGAATTTCTTTTATAATCAAATTCATAATCCATACTTAAAGATTATGTTAGTACTTGAATGATAGTTGTTTTTGGAAGATAGACACAGCGGTTGTTACAAAAATAGAAATAGAAGGTGAGAATAAAATAAACATTAATACAAATATATATAATTTTTGTTGTTGTTTTTTTAAAACTAAACAAAGAATCTATTTTCCATGTGAATACATGAATAAAGAATTACCACCACAAACACATAAAATATGTATGTTATCGGTCCATATAATTAAAGAACACACACACCACAGAACCCAAAACACCACAACCACACACAAACACACACGAACACGAAACACACAGTTGCCCAACGGTTCAAGAAGGTTTGGGATCAAGTACTTTTGTTTTTTAAAGAGTGCTATTAGCTCCATCATCCCCGCGGAGCTATTGCATTTATTTGATCAAAAAGACAACGAGAAAAAAAAAAAAAAAACAACAAAAAAAAACCCAGTTATATTGCAAATATGTTTATTAAATAGAAGTTATTTCTGTGATATCACAAAATCAAACTAGGTGATTTTCCATCAGACTTATCCAGTATGTAAGGTCACCACAATCATTCAGAAATCATTCTAATATACTGATTTCTTATTAGAATTATCAATGTTGGCAACAGTTGTGCTGCCAAATTTTTTTTTTGGAAATGGCGATACTTTTTTCAGGATTCTTTGATGAATAAAAAGTTAATTTGAAGAACATTTTTTATTAATATTATTATTTTCTTATAATATTATTATTTTTTGTTTCTTCTTATCAATTTAACACATGCTTGTTGAATAAGTGCTTGTTTTAATTTCTTCAAATAAATAAAGAATGAAAATTTACTAACCTCAAACTTTTGAACTGTAGTGTATATAGTTAGAAAATATTTC